>NC_135621.1:41928216-42232481 GCF_053574225.1 Canis aureus
TACAATTTAAGGCATTTCTGTATGAAACAGGAATGAGTTTTTATAATTTCACATGGCAGAACCATGACCTATGGATCAAAGTTTCCAAGAATATGACTGCAGATCAATGTAAAGCAGAATCCTTAGCAACTATTAGTATCCAAAGGGAGTGAACAACTTAGAGCAAGGGCCTTGGACTTGAGAGAGACCTGAATTCCAGTTCCAGTTCATTCATTGGCTGGCCATATTACACTGAGCTTGACCATTAATTTTTCTAAACTTCAATCTCTTCATCCTTAAAATGGGAATAAGTGTCTATATAGAATAGTAATAAATATTCAATTAGGTAATTTAGACAAATTACTTAGCATAATGCCTGAAATAATTTGCCTTTAAGAAATAGTACTTAATTATTCCTTAAGAATGAAAGAACTCCAGCCCAGGGATAGGGTCACTTGTTAAGGATGCTTCAGAAGGGCAAGGACCATGTCTGTTTTGTTCATGCTAATATTCTGGATCCTAAGAAGAGAGACTGAGGGATTCACTTACTATTTCCAAATAATGAATAAGTAGAAGAGAAGGCTTCATTGAGTTGATGATTAAGACAGATGATCTTTGATCCCTTCCCACTTCAAGAAGCTATTCTTTTTGGATTTAGCAATCTTGATCGGAAAGTAGAAAAATAATCCTAAAACTTGGAAGTAAATGAGTTAGATAATTTTCATTTCTAACCTTGGTTAAAATAAGAAATTGTCCCTCTTCCTTAAAATGCTTACCGAGGAGTTCTCAATTGCCAGGTAACCAATTTGTGCTTTAGATATCAGAAAGGTTATCTCTTTTAGTGGGAAACAATATAATGGCAAATAGTTTTACTTAAAACATATCTGAAGAATAAGGATCAGGAGCAGATGTTTTTCTGATTAGAATTATTTCCATTGATTTGGAAAACACAGATACTAAGCTTCTAAGATACAATTTTTGGTAGAAGACAATTGCTAGTGAGTTCTGATTCCTTAGTGACAATTAATATTATTTTAGAAACAAATATACATTAACACTGCAGCAAAAGGCAGTACAAGGTTTCCGGATCTGATTTTATTCCTTTTGTATTTTTTTGTTTGTTTTTGCTTTAAGTGCCTATGCTTTTTCATTGCTGACACATCACACTTAACACATTTCTATGCATACACAATACTAATAGCAAATCCATACAAAGGCAAGGCTGGCAAAAAGTCATAACTGTTAAAAAGTTCTTCTATAAAATGCTGTGAGATTATTTAGGTTAGTAAAAAACTAGCAAGGATTGTTAAAAACTCCAGAAGGATCTAATCAAAGTGTGAGACTGTGCAACATAATGACAGATGGAATTTAATGTAGATAAGAAAAAGGTAATGCATTTGAGGAGAAATCATTTAAACTTTTCATATACATTGGTAGGATCTGAATTAGCTGAACTTCTCAGGGAAAAAAAAAGAAGGGGTAATTATGGATGGAAGTATTCATTGAAGACATCTGCTCAGTCTTCAGCAGCAGTTAAAGCTAATAGACTGATGGTTATATTAATAAGGCAAGGGAAAATAGTATGGAAAATATTATGACATTATGCTATATAAACCACTGATTTAATTTCACTTTGAACACTGTGTTAGTTTTTGGATTCCTAGCATTTTAGAAGAGGTAATGTTTACGAAGTAGAAGTTAAACACACACACACACACACACACACACAGAAATGGGAGCAGAGGTGAGGGAGGCACAGCCCTGGAGCAGGTAAGGTGGAGCCTTCCATCCAGGAGGCTGCTCTCCGCATCTCTACCCTCACACGGTCTTATTGAATTCCTAATGGCAGCTTACAGGAATTGCATTCCCAGAAGATGATTTACCAACGAGTTCTGAGCAGAGCATTTAATGCTTTTTAGGCCAACAGAAGGATTTTATCCTCTGCCTGTCTGATACACGGTTGGTAGCTGCCATGTCTGAAAATATTTTTAGAAGTGAAGAAACCATCCTTCTAATGCAAAGATTTTTTCCCCCCTCTGCGTCAGTCTCGCCTAGATAAATCATAAGATGGTGGCTGTTTGTGTGACAATCCCATGATCCTTTGCTGTTTATTCCTTCCAAATTTCTGGAGTCAGTGATAGGCCTCTAATAAAAAGGGCCTAAGGGGAAAAGTGTCTAAGTTGGTAGTAAGACGTCTATAGTAATAAAAGAGCTTCTGTTTAATTTTTTTCTACCTTCCTCGTTTATATCCTTTAAATGAACTATTTATAAAGGTGCAAGTCCTTTCATTGTAACTGCTCTGAACCACTCTGCCAAAGTACTTATCCATGTGGCACCAGGTGGTAAGAGGTAAGCATTTGTGTTAAATGGCCTGGACCCAATGTTGGCTTTGGCTGTTTTGAGAACCTATAATCTTATGGAAGATCTTTTACTCAATAGGTTCTAATTTCTTCTCCCTTTAAAATGGCAATGATAATATCTAGCTCACAGCATCACTGTAAGAATTCAACACAATAATTTATGTAGAATTCTTTGTACATGGGAAGTGCTCAGTGTTAGGTATATCACTGTGACCTGAAATCAGATAAGTGGGTTTTAAATAAAAATAAAATAGCCATATTATCATTTAATCTCAAAAGAATTTTTTGCATGCCATGCAGTTTAAGTTCTCCCTATATTTAGAGCCTCTAGAAGCTGTCTTAAGTTACGATTTTCCCTGATCCATCCCCAAATTCCCATTATAGTCTCTCTCTGCCAGTGATCCTTGATGATCATTTAATTCCACAGCAGAAAGGAGCACTAGAATTGTCTCCTCTCGGAATGTTCTCCACACTTCTCCAACACAAAGCTTGGTTCATGGCACAACCATTATTTTGAATGCTGATCTCCTCTTCAGCACTTGCTTCGATCCAGCATAGGAAGGCACAGCCAACACTTCTTTTCTTCTGGAAATCTTAAAAAAAAAGAAAAAAAAAACATTTTATTTATTTATTCATGAGAGACACAGAGAGAGCTAGAGACATAGGCAGAGGGAGAAGCAGACTCCCTATGGGTAGCCCCATGCGGGACTCATCCCAGGACCCTGGGATCATGGCCTGAGCCCAAGGCAGACACTCAACCACTGAGCACCCACCCCAGGCACCCCTTCTTCTGGAAATCTCTTCAATGTCTCAAAGAGGATGTGATCAGTCTATCCCTGAAATGTCACAGCACTTAATCTGTGCTTCTACTTCATCCCAATAACATCATGTCTTATGTTATTTGTCTTATGTTATCTAATCACTCCCCTTACTCTTGTTAGGTATGCACTTTGGTGTGTCCGACACTATCCAGCATAGAGTGAAAGAACACATTACATGAATGAATAAACATACAAAGTTATAGACTCACTTCTTAGAATGAATTCATGGACACAGCAAATTCAAAGAATAACAAGTACACTGCAAAAAAGAAAACTATAATCTCATGTAGTAAGCACAAAAATGTAGCTAATACTCACTTTTCCTGATCGTCACTTTCAAGAGAACTATTATTAAAGTGAGGATTTATGACTTTCTGAAAACTTGGAATCATTTTCTACCAGAAGGACTACATTCTCGTCTCTAAGCTTGGACCCGATCATATTAAAAAGTATGTGAAGCTGATTTGGGGAAAAAAAAAAAAAGTTGAGCACCAATATGCAATATGTGTAAGATTCTATTTTTTTCTAAAAGTTCACTGTGGAGAATAAACAGAAGGTGTCATTTTGGATTGGTTTGTATCCTCACTTTGTTTTGCATGCCAATCTCCTCTTTCTAATTTAAGGATTGTTTTTACTTCATTTCTTATATCTTCCCTCATAATGACTCGCTGTGTAGTTTCGGTGCTTCATATATGAATGAGTGAAAAGAAGTAACATTTTGAAGGATTGTTTCTTTCATTGAATTTTCCCATTCTGTGGCTAGAGTGAATTACAAATTTTCGCGGATGAGGATCATTATGTTAGTCTGTGGTGAGTGTTATATGAGATAAAAGAGAAGGTATGAGATCAGCTCCTATACAGCTGCTAGACATATCCTCTTTATTGAAAAATGTATTTAAAATGTCCCCTCTTCAATGGATGGGCAATGATTTAAAAGACGCAGCTGCTAGTTAAGTTACAGAAATGGCACCTGGGCTCCAACTGGGCTTAGGTGTGAGCAATTTTGAGAAAAGGATCAGAACAGAAAGCAATGAGGTGGGGGTAGAAATCCTTTTGGCATTAAAGTCATGTCATCATCAAAGTCTATAGAGATCCCAATTTTCAAGGTATCACACTTGGAAATTCAAAACCATTTTGGGAAAAGACGACATTCACCGTTATATTGAACTATCTTTTAAGTTAAAAATATTAACTGAATTAAGGCTAGATGATTGAGAGGGATTTTTAAATCATGCAAATGAAAGAGGTATTTTTCTCAGGGCAATGAGATTCACATACAGAGGAACATTACTGATCATTAGCATGGGGAAGGCATGCTTCTGCCCTAATCAAATGTCCATTAATACTGAGAATGTCTGTCCTTTTCATTGATTGCAGTTTAAAAAGAAACACATGAAAAGGTGGTCACATAAGATAGAGATGCCTTCATTAGTCAACACAAATGGCATACTCTTCTTTTTAATGTTCTTTCTCTTCTCTTTTTCCTCAGAGCTTCCTGAGAAGTGGCATGTGTAAACTCTCTCTATAAAATGCAATTATTTAGTTAGGGTTAAATCAATCACATTTCCTGTTTAAAAAGTCCCTTTCCTGCAGCAACCTCTTTATGGCATCCCAGACAGTGTTCTTGGCTGTGGGGATAGATTAGACCTTCCATTTATTTCTGCTATTGTGTTGGTCATGACCCCAGTGGGCTGGAGGCAAGAACATGGGATTTCCCTCCATCAGTGCTAGTGACAGGGACCAGCCATTTGGAAATATGAACAGTGATATGACATACTGATGGGAAGTGTACTTAGTATAATGCCGACCTGTGTCTGAATCCTGCTTGTCCTCTCTACTAATTGGATAATTTGCTTGAGATAAGTTATTAGATTCCCCAGATCTCCATATTTTTATTGCACAAAGAGTTATGGAACCTCTACTGCCTGCCAGGCACTGTTGTGTGGTCTGGCATCCCACAGTTGGCTGTTTTAAACCAAATAGAGGAGACTCCTACCCTCCCAGAACTTCAGTACTACTTGCAAATAAACAAATGCATATTCATTGTAATGCTGAGTGATAACAAGTAGAAGGCAGAAAAGTGAAGAGGAAAAGTAATAGCAGATGCCATTGGATAGAGTAGACATAGAAAGTCATGTTGCTGAAATCTTAATTGATGAGATCCAGTTGAATAAAATGTGAGTTCCTCACTTTATTGTAATTACTCTCTATACCGGAAATAATAGTAGCCATGTTGGTGGAAGTAAGATTGTGCTTGGTAAGCACCAAGGGGGTGTGGGAGCTCAGTAAACAGTAGGAGCTCTGACGGTTACAATTCTGAAATGAGCAGTCTCCAATTATACTTGATAGTCACTTCAACGTTTGAGTTCAAATATGATTTACTTTTCTCCAAAACAAATTTTGTACTTGTGCTAATGCTAAACTTGAGGTGGAATGGCCTTAATTTTCTCGGCCTCCACATACTCAAGAAATTAATATTAGTTCATTCAATTCTTTCATTTCTGTTTGATTCCTTGGTCCATAACATTCTAGCTTTGTTTTAACACTAGACATTTTTCTCATCTTTTAACACTAAAAATTGGAAAACCTATTAGGTGGGGTTAGATTAATTGTATAAGGTTTCTTGTTGTTTTCAGCTTTTGAATATTTTTCAAATATCAATTCTATAGTTTGAGTATGTGTGTGTGTGTGTGTGTGTGTGTGTGTGTGTGTGTGTTTTGTGTCTGGGCCTATAATTCAACAAAAGAGAAGATAGGCAAATACAACATGGCAAACATGGTAGGATTTGGACATCGAACTAGAATTTGCAGTCGTATTCAGGAAAATTTTAAAGGTCATCAGAGGGAAGTTGGTGTACACAGGAGAAGCTGATAGAGATATCTAAGGTAATAGTGTGAACCCAGTGCTACTTAGGTGGAAGAATGGCATGGGATTGTAGCTGGTCAGGAGAAAGCCAGAAGGCAGTAATCAGAGACATGAAGATTATTTTTAATGTACAATACAAATGTATGGAAATCATGAGTTAGATTCAACAATGCTTCATAATGAATGAGAGCTTCTGGCTTAAAAAAAAAGTAGAGAAGAAGTATTTGAGTGATACCCATTAGCCTCAGAACAAAAAAGAAGTCAAATTTCTACCACACTGACATGAACACAAGGGAGAGCAGAGATATTATAGGGGATAGAAGTACATTACCAGATAATTTTGTCTTTCTTGGTTTAACACTCCTATAATCCCTGGATGAATGGAGGGGAAAGCCTGCCACTTCTGTTATCCATATGACACTGTTTAAGTGAAATGAACTAATTATTGAGTAATTAATGAACATACCTAATACTTACTGAGGTTTATCTCATGTTCCAAACTTTTTAATTCAGTGTTAACTCTTTTAATCCTTGGAAATGTTTTATCAGATGGCTGTAGTGATCCTTACTGTACACAAAAATCTAAGGCACAGACAGGCTATGTGACTTTCCCAAGATCACACAGAAATTTGCAGATCCTTGATCTTCACCTAGAGAGTGGTTCCAGTGGCCTTGTGGTTCATGTACACTGTACTACCTCATGCTTGCTAATTTAATTAAGTCTTTTCAGAAATTGGGATGGTGGGTACCTGGGTAGTTCAAGTTGGTTAAGCATCTGCCTTCAGCTCAGGTCATGATCCCAGGGTCCTGCTCAGAGGGGACCTTGCTTCTCCTTCTCCTTCTGCCCTTCCCCTTGATTATGCTCTCTTACTCTCACTCTCTCTCTGAAATAAATCAATAAAATCTATTTAAAAAAGAAAGAAATCTGGATGGTTGATCTTACTATCTTTATCTTACAAATTTATGAAATCGGACATAGAGAGATGAAGCAACTTTTCCATGATAACACAGATTATAAGTGACATAGGAAAACAAAACAGAACTACATTATTTGGGTTAGATCCCTTATGCTTTATCCTAGTTGGCAGAGAGAAGACTAGCTACTCAATGTATCAGTTTCTGCAGTTGGATAGCAAGGCTTCTGCCCTTGGCGCACTCCATCAGAATGCCACTCTCAAAGACAAAGGCTTTGGAAAGACAAAACGTTAGATAAACTTCCCTGGTTTCCCCTGGGCCTGCTTCTCTTCCAGTCTCCACTGGAATAGAGGACCCAGTGTTAGAGCTGGAGTGAAGACATGACACTCCATTCCCCTTATTTTATAAAAGGGAGACTCCTATTTAATAAGACATATTACACAATTTGTCCCAGGTCGCCCAGCTGAGGACTAATCATTTGTTTCTTGCCTCTTTATCATCTCTATACTAGTTCTTTCATTTATGTACTCATACATGTTTGTTAAGCACTTAATATCTTCACTTATAATCCTATGGGATAAAAAATGGCAATAATCCAAGCCTCAGGGACAGGGCAAATGTCAGCCACACACACAAACTATACTATTGAGCAACAACAACAACATGGCAAATATTGTGGGAGAGAGTTAGATGTACCAGGGATGGAGACTGGAAATGAGAAGTTGCTTACAACTGGCATGAGAGGATTTTGCATTGAGCTTCAATTTGGGGCTAGACCTGAGACCATCAGAGCCATGTGGTTCGGAAGATAAGATCACTGCAGACAATGGGTGAATCGAAGCCAGAGATGGGTGAAGATTTCACTTCAATGAGGCACCGGCAGAAGCTTGGTTGACCGAAGTGCCAGCCATAAAAATCAGAAAGTCAGATGGGTGCCTCATTCTGTTGCAAAGATGATGTTGGACCGCAAACTAGGGATCATGCAGAACTAAGAGATAGTCGGGTTGTTAAGACACATTTATGGGAAAATTAGTGAAAAGAGGATCTATACAAACTCAGATTAAAACCTGGAGCATCAGAGCTGACACACTGGTTTCAAAAGTCTCATAGAGTCACTAGCCATAACCAACAATATGAATAATAATTGGCCAAATCAAAATCACTCACGCATTAAATTAGAACATTTGTATTACAGTGCTTGAAGCAGAATATGCTTTCTTATCCTAGATATATGAAAGTACAATTCCTGATACAGCCATTAGCTGGACACAGAATGTTTTGGGGTGGACACTTTCTCAGCCAGTCCAGACTCTGGAGCTAAGAATATATTTTGAGAGAATATGCTAATTTTTTACACTTAAAAGTTACAGGTGACCCCCAGACTTCTCTGTCTCACATTTGATGGTCTGTGTAAGAAAATGAAAACTGTTCCTGTCTGGTTTACATTATGACTGCTTTTGTTTCGTTTAGTTTGGTCCTATTTCATATCTTCTGCAACTTCTAGAACACTGCTCTCTAAAAATTCAAGCCAGCCTTCTTCTCATACTCCCAAGGTCGTCATTAACCTAAACAGATACCTTATTAGAAGCCTTTTGATAATGTAATTTGGAGGATAAATCTGGGGGACTGGACCCTGTCTTTTTATTCTTATTTATTTATTTATTTACACTCACTGAGGCTACCAAGGCACTGACCCTCTGGGGGGCACGATTGTGGCTTCTCAGAATCACAGGAAATCTCTAGTAATAGGAAGGTACCAAAATGGCAGCAAGAAAACTCAGGACACCCAGCCCTAGCAGCATGCAAGCAGGCAAGTGGAGAAAGCCCAGTGATGTATGCATGAGCATCATAAGACGTTATCGAAAATAAAACCTAAATTTAATACTGGGAATCTGTATAGGTTAAAAAACTCATAGCCCCTGCAATAGGATCCATGCCCCCATTGAGCATGGATTTTATTAGTAGTTTCATTACTTAGTAGTTACCTTATACACCTTGTATATATCCTTAAGGGTTATTACTTTCTATGGTTACAGATTTCCTTAAGATGGTCTCAATAGCCATGCCAGGAGTCAGAAAAACATGCAAATGCCACCAAGACCCACCTGAGAAATGCCTCCTTCTACAAAATAACTATACCTGGTGGAAGAATAAGAAAATATTCCGTAAAGCTGAAACACCATACTAAGAAAGAAGCATATGTTATTCAGGAATGTAAACCAAGAAATGAATAAAAGCAGAAGAATATCAATTCCAGGATTCTAGAATTACTTAGGGGATATATCTCTTTGTTATATACCACAGAAATGAGGCCTTATTTTGTGCAGAAATCAGAGTTTTATTTTAGAAAAGAAATTTGATAAACTTGCCAAATATTGATTATCTTGACTGATATACTTTGAGATGTCATTGTTGAAGGTAATAAAGTTACAGTTGGATAAGACTCTGCATTCAAGGATTTTATCATTTTAGATATAATTCATATTCTGAAGCAGAAAAATATTGTATGACAGCAGTAGATTTATTAGAATATCCTTTGACAAATTAATACAAAATAAGACAAGAAGTAAAGCCGTATGTCAGATATTAATTATATATTACAAATTACCAAAGCGAAGAGTTTACCTAGCTAATTAAAAACACTGTCTGTGTGTTACAGGGTTAGACAGTTCCAGACTTAAAAAAAAAAAAAAAAAGAGAGAGAGAGAGAGAGAGAGAAGTTTGGTCTTATTGCAAAGCCTTCAACACTATCATCATCACATTATGTCCCACAAAAATGATGACTGAGATAACTATCTATCCAATAAATATGTATTGAGTATTTGTGATGGAACAAGATTATTCCAGCTGATGGTTCTACAAGAGTTAAAAAGTTAAAGGGACAATCATTTGCCCTAATTCAGCTTTATGATATGGAAACGTACCATTTGTATTTGTGTATTGAGTAAATATTTCACGATCAGTGGAATCAAACCAGAAACTAAATATTAGCTGGAGATTAACTAATACTAAGACATAGTCCACCTCCTTGGGTAACATAGTCTACTGGAGAAGATGGACATTCAAAGAGATAAATGTAGTAAAAACCGGGAAGTTCCATTTCTTAACGGGTTTATTGAGTTAGAATTTACATCCATAAAATCCATCCATTGTTTGCTGGTATATTCACAGAGTTGTGCAACCATCTCTACATTTTAATAATTTTCATTGCCCCACAATGAAATCTTGTACCTGTCAGCAGTCACACCTTATCTAGGAAAACTACTAGTATACTTCCTCTTTATGAATTTGACTATCCTAAATTACCCACATAAATGAAATACAATATGGGGTCTTTTGTGACTATGTCTTTCACTTAGCATAAAGTTGTCAAGGTTCATCCATGTTGTAATGTGTGTCAGTACTTCATTCCTTTTTATTGAAGACTATCATATTTTGTTATACGTTCAATAGATGATGGATATATGGGTTGTTGCCACTTTTGGCTGACGATTTAATTTTTTCAGCTTTATTGAAGTATAATTGACAAAATTGTGTATATTTAAAGTGTGCAAATGTGTTGATTTGACATATGTATAGTTTGTGAGATGATTACCACAATGAGATTAATTAATACGTCCATCACCTCACATAGGTACCTTGTGTGTGTGCATGTGTGTGTATATATGCAGATAGAATGCTAAAGGTTTGCTTTCAACAAAATTCAAATACATAGCACAGTCTCATTAACTATAGTCACCATGCTATACATTAGATCTCCAAACCTTATTCATCTTATAAAGGAAGATTTGTACGTTGACCAGTATCTGTCTATCTCTCCCTCTCCTCGGTCTTGATCATTACCATTATATTCTATTTCTATGAATTCAACTTTTTTTTTTTTTTAGAATCCATATATAAGTGAAAATATAGTATCTGTATTTCCATCTGGTTAATTCCACTTGGCATACTTTCCCCTTGGTTAATCCATGTTATTGCAGATGTTAAGAATTCTTTCTATCTCAAGGCTAAATTACATTTTACTTACACACATACATACACACACATTTTCTTTATCCATTCATTTGTCGACAAACAGGCTGTTTCCATATCTTAGCTATCGGGAATAATACTGCAATGAATATGAAGGACAGATACCTCTTTTAGATACTGATTTCATGTCCTTTGGATTTACATACAGAAGTGAGATTTGGGGATCATATGGTAATTCCATTTTTAATCTTTTGAAGAACCTCTGTACTGTTCTCCACAGTGGCAGCACCAATTTTACATTTTCATTGACAGTGCACAAGGGTTCCCTTATCTCCACATACCGGCCAATGCTTGTTTTTTGTCTTTTTGATAAAAGTTGTCCTAACAGAAGTCAGGAGATAGTACATTCTGGTTTTGATTTGCATTTTCCTGATGGTGAGTGATATTGAGAACATTTTCATGTACCTGTTGACCATTTGTATGTCTTCTTTGGAAAAATGTCTTTTCAGGTCCTTACTTTATTTATTAGGTTTTTTATTTGTTCATTCATTTATTTTCTGCTATTGTTTCTCATATTTTTTGAACATTAACTTCTTCTCAGATATGTGGTTTGCAAAGATCTTCTCCCATTTCGTAGATTGTCTTTGCACTTTGTTGAATAGTTTCCTTTGCTCTTCAGAAGCTTTTAAGCTTAATGCAAACCCAATTGGTCATTTTTCCTTTTGTTGGCTTCACTTTTGGTGCCATATTGCAAAAACTCACTGTCAAGACCAATGTCAAAGATCCTTTCCTTTATGTTTCTTCTAGGAGTTTTATGGATATAGGTATTACATTATGGATATAGGTATTATTACATTTAAGTCTAAGCTAATTTTAAGTCTAAGCTAAGTTTTGTTTATCTTTTCAAAAGACAAACTCTTAGGTTTGTTGATCTTGTCTATTGTGCTTTTGCTCTCTATTTCATTTATTTTGGCTCTTATTTTTGTTATTTTCTTTCTTCTGTTTACTCGATGCTTAATTTGTTCTTGTTTTTCAAGTTCCTTGAGGTTTAAAGTTCCTTGTTTATTTGAGATCTTTCTTTTTTCCTAAAAAAAATCCAAAACTTTCTTTAACACTCTTGCTGCATCTCATAAATGTGGTTTGTTGTGCTTCCATTTTCATTTGTCTTAAGATATTTTCTTTTGTCTCTTTTAATCTCTTTTTTTTTGACACATTGGCTGTTTAGAAGTATAATGTTTAATTTTCACATATTTATGAGTTTTGCAATTTTCTACTTGTAATTGATTTCTACTTTTGTACATTTGTGGTTGTAAAAGATACTTGGTATGATTTTAATCTTAAATTTGTTATTTGCTTTGTGTCCTAACATATGATGTATCTTGGAAAATATTCTGTGTTGCCTTAAATATGAGTATTCTGCTGCTGGTGGATGGAATGATCCATATATGTCTCAAGTACAATTCAAGATCAATGTTTCCTTCTTGCTCTTCTGTCTGGATAATCTGTTTATTGCTGAAAGTAAGGTGTTGAAGTCCTCTACTATTATTATTATGTTGTTGTTATTGTTGTTGTTCTCTATTTATCCTTTCCAATCTGTTAGTATTTGCTTAGTATCCTTAAGTGCTCCAAGTTAATGCATATATACTTACAATTGTTATGTCTTCTTGATGAATTGACACCTTTATCATTATATGATGACCTTTTCAGTCTCTTGCTACATTTTTTACCTAAAGCCAATTTTGTCTGTTAAACTTACAGCTACCTCTGTTCTCTTTAGTTTCCATTTGCGTGGAGTATCTTTTTGCATTCTTTCACTTCAACCATGTGTATCCTTAAAGCTGAAGTATGTCTCTTCTAGGCAATGTGCAGTAGGTTCTTGCTATTTTTTTATCTACTTGTCTACTCTATGTTTTTTGATTGAAAACTTTTGTCCATTTACATTTAAAATACTTATTGATAGATGAGGACTTAGAATGACATCTTGTTTTCTGGCTGTTTTGCAATTCCTTTGTTCCTCTCTTTCTACCTTCCTTAGTAAATTGATGATTCTCTCTACTGGTATGCTTTTATTCCTTTCTCTTTCACTTTTGTGTATAGATTTTTGTATTGTAGCTATCATGGGGCTTATATGAAATATTTTTAGTTATAATGGTCTATTTTAAGCTCATAACAACTTAATTTTGATTGCACACAAAAACTACTCTTTTATTCCTCCTATTTTAATGTTTTTGATGTAACAATTTACATCCTTTTATATTTTTATCCAGTAACAAGTTATTATAGCGATTGCATAATTAATAATTAAATTTAATTATTATATATTAATAATATATGCTAGAATTAATGGTTAATACAACACTATCTTACAGTATTAGAGTATTCTGAACTTGGCTATGTACTATGTACTTACTTTCATAGTGTGTTTTTTATTTGCCTACATTTTCATGTTGTTGTTTAGAATAAATTCTCCCTTGTTATTTCATATATATATATATATATATATATATATATGAAAGTGCAAATCAAATTATATATTTATAATTTCTATTTTCTTAATGTTGCCCTGAGAATTGCATTTGACCTCTTAACTCAAAACAATCTTGCTCAGATTAATACTAACTTAAATAGTTTAGAGGTTTTGTTCCAAGATTCCACCATTTTCCTCTCCTTTGTACTATTATTATCATTTACATTAGATTTTTAATACTATTTGCTAATTAACCTATTTTTGTAATTATTATTCTATGCAGTTTCCTTTCAAATTATATGAGAGAAAAAATATTACCAAAAACACATTTATATTCTCTTATGTTTACCTAATCAGTTGCCTTTACCAGTGCTGTTTATTCTTAACCTATCATCTCTCATTGTATTCTTCTCATTGTACATGGCCTAAATAATTAACTTTAGTTTTTCTTATATGGTGATCTGCTAGCAAGAAATCCTCTGTTTTTGTTTATATGGGTATCTTAGTTTGACTGAATGTAGTATTTTTGATTCATATTCTTTTCCTTTCAGCACTTTGAATATATCATCCTACAGTTTTCTGTTCTCCATGGTTTCTACTGAGAAGTCAGTCATTGATTTATATTGAAAATCTTTTGTATGAGATCAGTCCTTTATTTATCACTTGCAATTTCCTGAAAACATCAGTGTTGACAATTTCACCAGTGTTTTTGTTGCATTGAATGTTTGGGTAGATTTATAAAAGTCCTCAGTACACACTACTGGATGCCCTACCTTGAGCTTTGTTTTAAATTGATGTTTATCTAGTGTTCTCATGCACAGAAGAAGGTACTAACACGTCCCTAAAGTTTTTCAAGTGCAAATCAAGTGAGCTACAGCAAAAAGAGGTACAGTGGACAAGGAAAGATATGTCCCTCAACTCTATAGATTTTGCTATTCGATTTCTTTGTGGCTACAATTTTTTTTTAAATTGTATTTTATAATTTGAATTCTCCATTATTAAATATTTGTATGAAGATCTAAATAAATAAATATTTTATGAAAGTCTTATATTGTGGGGGTTTTTGTATTTATTGTACATGTGTGATAATGGGAGTATTTCTAAATATATAAACATGCATTTATTAATAGGCAAAACTATCTTACATCTCTTTCATAAAACAAACAAAATAGTTGCAACTTCTTAAAAATTGTTAAAGTCCTGTTTTATAATAGTTGAATACTTCATGTTTTTCTCCTAACAGAAAATTTTATTTACATTCCAAGATCTTAATATCACTTAATATTAATAATATGGATCGAAATATTTTGCAATTACATGGTATATAATAAATAAAACTAGGACAACTGTAAACTACTCCTTCTCTTTGTATATTATCTTTGAAGAGAAAAGATAGAAAGTAAGGCATCAAAATATTTATTACTCTTTGCTCATATTTTTTCCTCATCTTATAACTCACAAACCAACTATAATCACATAAAGATTTGTTAAACAATTTGAGTTTATGCTACATGCTTCCAAAGAATGTCTGAAGATATTTTTAGGAAAGCATGTGCAGTAAGATATTTAATGTGTATTAACAGAGAGAGGTGTTCTGAAGGCATTTGAGTGAAACTTTTATTTAAAAACTACTGTTGATAGACATTTGCCTGTTTCCTTAATTTGACTACTGTGGGGAATGCTGCTAATAACATTGGAGTGCGTGTATCTCTTTGAATTGGTATTTTTATATTCTTTGGGTAACTGCCTAAGACTGCAATTGCTGGATTATAGGTTAGTTTTCCTTTACCTTTTTTTAGGAATCTCCATACTATTTTAAGAGTGGCTGCACCAGTTTGCATTCTCACCAATAGTGTAAGAGGGATCCTCTTTCTCCACATCCTTACCAACACCTACTGTTTCTTGTGTTTTTGATTTTAGTCATTCTGACAGGTGTGAGGTGATATCTCATTGTAGTTTTCATTTGTATTTCCCTGATTATGAGTAATGTTGGGTATTTTTTCATGTGTCTGTTGACCGTCTATATGTCTTCTTTGGAAAGATTCATCATGTATTCTGTTCATTTTATAATTGGACTATTTGTTAGGTGCTGAGTTTTATAAGTTCTTTATATATTTTGGATACTAACCTTTCATCAAATATGTCATTTGCAAATACCTTCTCCCATTCCACAGGTTGCCTTTTTAGTCTTTTGATTATTATTTTTTTTTTTTTGCTGTGCCATAGCTTTTTATTTTGATGAAGTCCCAATAGTTTATTTTTGCTTTTTGCTCCCTTGCCTGAGGAGACATGTCTGGTAAGAAGTGGCTACAGCTGATGTCAAAGAGGTTACTGCCTGTGTTCTCCTCTAGGATTTTAATGATTTCCTGTCTCACATGTAGGTCTTTAATCCATTTTTTTTGATGAATGGATAAAGAAAGTGTGGTACATACATACAATGGAATATTATTTAGCCATTAAAAACAATGAAATCTTGTCATTTGCAATGAGTTGGATGGAGCTAGAGAATATTGTTAAGTGAAATAAGTCAGCCAGAGAAAGACAAATACCATACGATTTCCCTCATATGTGGAATTTAAGAAACAAAACAGATGATCACAGGGGGTTAAAAGAGAGACAAACCAAAAAACAGACTCTTAACTATAGAGAATAAATGGATGGTTACCAGAGGTGAGGTGGGTGGGGGGATGGGTGAAATAGGTGATGGGGATTAAGGAGGGCACTTGTCATGATGAGCACCAAGTGTTGTATGTAAGTGTTGAGTCACTAAATTTTATACCTGAAACTAATATTACACTGTATGTTAACTAACTGGAATTTAAATAAAAACTTAAAAAAATACTGTATCTTATACTCTGTTTGAACCACTAGGGAGAAAAGCCCTTTCCAGAGAGAAATACTTAGAATGGAGCTACGTGATTTAGGATCAGTGGCTCATTTTGTTATTAAAATAAAAGATTTATTCTTTCAAGGACAACTTACCCAAACCTAGAATTAAGTGAATTGCATTAAGTGAATGCAATCTTTCCTTTTTTTTCCCTCATCAAATTTGTTTAGGGATGATTTTACACTAGTTTTACTATATTTTAATTTATTTTTTTTACTATCAACAGTACTGCTATTAACAAGAATATATTCCTTGGCAGGTTGACAAGTGGAGTAGAACCCACAGTTGTAATTACTTTTTATTTTTAAAACATGGACTCCTCTTAAATATCAAGGATGGTTGTACAAGTTATGTGTAAGAATTAAGTTTATTAAAAATTTTTAAGAAATAGAATGTGAGAGAGATTGGAGATTGAGCAGAACTATGTGGGAAATCTGCCATCTTTATGTCATACCAGCTTCGTAGATCAGGGGTGGATCTTCTAGGTTAAAGGGCCATAAAAGAACGAGCACAAGTTCATTTGGTTTTATGGTTAATCATTTTCATTGAATTTAATAGATGTTCCAAGGAACCCATAAAGTATTTTCATAGTATATCCCAATATATTAATATTAAACTTCATCATAATGTACTCTCTATTATGGAAGAGTCCTAACTTCAGTAAATTTAACAAATTAATTAATAGAGAAATAAAATCTTTTCAAAATGTAACTATGTGGATCAATGTGTATAAAATTCACTATGTCTGTCTTATGTGCATGGTATATTATATTTGAATACCCATTCATATTTCTAAAAATATTTTACAATAATATTTTTTAAAGTTATTTTACATACAATTGCAGGGCATCATCAAACAAAACTTTAGGCTGCATTATTGATTGAAATAAAGAGATGAGACAAAATAGTCAAATGTTAAGTAGGGAGAGAGAAAACACTATTGCTTGGTCCCCTGGCTCTTTGTGTAGTGTCTTTTCTGCTATTACATGTGACTCTAATGACTTGTCCTTCATTTTATTCAACACACCTTTGTTGTGGGAACCCTTCAGTGTGGCCAGATTTTGATAGACAGTATTACACTGTCAATACAGAAAGAGAGGACAGAATTATTACTGCATGGCCGCTAAAAGCTTAGAAGGCAGGAATCAAGTAAATAATCTATTGTGATCACTGCTATGATAGAGTCAAAAGGAGGACTCCATTATGGTGAGTTATAGAGTATAAGTAGACTTATGTGGCAAAAAGAGAACTCAGAAAAAGAGTGCCTGAGTAGGATGGAAGGTAAGGAATTTGGCAAAATACTGGAAATCAGGTCAGCTTAGCTCTGAACATCTATAGGCCAAGGAACCTGCTGAACATCCAAGGACTGATGTCCAACAGGCACTTATCTTTATACCTCTCAATAGGAAAGGCTTTGTCTAGGCATCTAAATAATTGATTAGCATCATAAAGATCCGGTCAATTAATTAGCTCAACTACAGGAAGTAAATTGCAGAGAATTCTCTAAAACATCAGACTGAAGCAATAAGAAGACAGCAGTATGTAGAAGCTTATAGTGTAAGTTTCAAAGAGGAGGCATTATCAAATATACCAAGACATGTGGTAAGTTAAGACTTGAAACAAACCCTTTATGTTTGGGAAGACATGCATTGTAAGTTAGCTTTGGCAAAGCTAGTTTGGTTTGATGGTTGAAGGTAGAAGTAGCATACTCAGGAAAAATGATATTAAAAAACTGGAGAACATCTTATAGCCTCCTGTACCATATTCCCTTGAAACTTTTTTCTTTGTTCCTGTTTGTTTTTTTCCATCCATCATTCCCTTCTTTCTTCTATATTATTCTATTTTCTGTACGAAGAAAGAAAGAGGTGGGTCACTTTAAAGGGATTTAATGGAATTTTTAGACTTTCAAAATCACAGATCCCTCTGAAAATATTATTCATCCTCTACCAAGAAAAAAGTACATATACCCACATTTTTATAAACAATTCCAGGAAGTTTTCAATTCCTTTGATATGCATTCATTAGATCAAAAGCTTTCAGTGAATGCCCAGCTAAGAATCTCTGCTGGCAAATCCTAGGATTCAGTTAGTATAGGCATGGATATATGGAGGTATGTGGGTAGACCAATTTAATATAAAGAAAATAAATTTCCTGCCATTTCTCTATTTTTGTTTGTAATAAAATATAACATAAATGGCATTAGATCAGTAGATTGGAAAGATTCTTTCATTTAACATTTATTTAACATTTCCTAAGAACCAGGTGTTAGACTAGATGCTTGATATGCTCATTGCCTTCTCAGGGCAATGAGAAGTAAACAAAGGAGGAGAGTGCAACAGGGAGTGCTCTATATCAGATCTACATCTGTGATGTTTTCTCATGCAAATGGGACATTGCTTCATAGGATCACAGAATTAGTTCTTTGATATTTTTTGTGGTTATAGTACAATTTTTAGTTCTAAAATTTGTGTAATATCAAAGTTTATTTTTTTAAAGATTTTTAAAATTTACTTCAACAAGAGAGAGAGAGATAGCAAGAGAGAGCAAGAGCAATGAGGACAGGGAGAAGTAGGTCTCCCACTGAGCAGGGAGTCTGACCTGGGGCTCAAGCCCAGGACACCGAGACCATGACTTGAGCCGAAGGCAGGCACTTAATCGACTGAGACACCCAGGCACCCAATACTAGAATTGTTTAGACAAAGGTCTACTCTTTTCACCCATGACCCAAGTAACAGTGATGGGGGGATAAGCTGTAGCTACTCTCAGACCTGGTTTCAAGTGTGGAAGTAGCATTGCCATCTGTCTGACTTTGAATAAGGTATTTGATTAATGACAGATCCAGGTCCTTCACTTGTAAAGTTGGGTTATTCACAGAAATGTTGGTTTGCAGTTAATGTTAATAAGCTAAATACATTTAAAGCACTCAACTCAGGACCTGACACAAAAAAAGCAGTATAAGTTTGTAAGTTACTTTTATTATTGAGTATGTAACTGTGGTGGTTCTTAAATTTGGGTGTTTGATTTGAATGAAAATCCCTAGATATAGTATTTAAATGCTTACATGGTTAGGGGAAATTATGAAGTAAAATGAGGATGATGCCTTATTGATAAACTAGTTGTGAAAAAAATAGTTTGAATATCTTTTTATAAGAAACAATCAAGTGGAATGCAAGTTAAAATCAGAAGTACTAAAAATATCAATGAAAAATAGAAAAATCTAAAAATAGTGCAAAGAAAGACAGGGAATTGGGGATCCCTGGGTGGCTCAGCAGTTTAGCGCCTGCCTTTGGCCCAGTGCGTGATTCTGGAGTCTCAGGACTGGGTCCTGCATCAGGCTTCCTGCATGGAGCCTGCTTCTCCCTCTGCCTGTGTCTCTGACTCTCACTCTCTCTCTCTCTCGGTGTTTCTCATGACTAAATAAATAAAATCTTAAAAGAAAGAAAGACAGGGAATTGTTTAAAAAGACCATTATTTGGGGATTTTGGTTTCAGCCAAGATGGAGTAACAAAGACTGGGTTTACTCTCCCCCTGAACTAATTAAACACAGAACCAAATATATGTAGCAATAGTTTTTAGGCATTGAACATCAGGCAATATAGGGTGATGATTTCTGAGAGAGGAGACAGAGATGAGGTGATATGAGCCCTATAATTGATTCAGGTACTGCCTAAAGAGCAGTTCTAGGTGGCAGTACAAGATAAATGAACACAGTCAGAGTTTAACAGACTACTTGAATTCAGAATCTACACAAATCACCCTCTTGGGCCACTTCATAACATTTTTTTAAAGATTTATATATTTATTTGTTTGTTTATTTATTTATATGGGAGAGAGAGTGTAATCATGCATGAACCTGAGGGAGAGTCAGAGAGAGAGAGAATCTTAAGCAGACTCCTTGCTGAATGTGGGTCCTGATCGATCCAGGCTTGTTTTCATGACCCTGAGATCATGACCAAAGCTCAAGTCAGAGTTGGAGACTTAACTGACTGAGCCACCCAGGTGTCCCCTTCATGCCATTTTGAATTGCCTTTCTGATACTGGCTCCTGTGCTTTGTGGCTCTCTTGAAGAAAGAAAACCCTGTTTCCAGTGTGGAAACTTTGTATCTGTTTCGGAAGGGATTGAAATAGACTTTCTGTGCAAATCATTGTTTATCTGTTCTACCTGGCTAGAGGTAACCTAAAGGACTGAGGCAAGACTCCTGTCGATGGTTTTCCCAACTCAAAATTCAGTCAGTGTGGAAAATTGGCTGGCATTGTTCAAAAGCATTTTAGGGTGAATGAAAAAATTCAGCTACCTGTAGCAAAAGTCTATGGCTGAGACAAGAAATACCTGGGTTGGCTATACTATCAGACAAAATATAGACTTTAAGTCAAAAGCTGTTAGAAAAGACAAAGGAGAATTTTACATATTGGTAAAAGAGTCAATTTCTCAAGAAGGTATGAAGATAACCATATATCTACTAAACAACAAGGCCCTAAATACATAGGAAGCAAACACTGACATACTTGACAAGTAAAATAGATAATTCTATTACCACAGTTGGAGACAGCATTACTCACTTTCGGTAAATAGAACATCTAGACAGGATATAAGGAATAGAGGTTACTTACTTACCTATAGTTTACATTGCTATGAACAAGTAGATCTTACAGGCATATATAGAACATATCATCCAAAAATAACAGAGTACACATTCTTTTCAAGCATTCATGGAACATCCCGCAGGATAGAGCATATGTTTGCCCACAAAAAGTCACATTAAATTTAAGAAGATGGAAATTTTACAAACTAATTTTTCTGACCAGGATGGAATGAAGCTCTAAATGAATAACAGAAGGGAAGCCAGAAAATTCACCAATTTTTAGAAATTAAATGACTCTTAACCAATGGATCAAAGAAAAAACAATCCAGGGGAGATAAGAAAATATTTAGGGATGAATGGAAATGAAAATCACTTCAAAACTGATGAGATGAGGGGATCCCTGGGTGGCTCAGCAGTTTATCGCCTGACATTGGCTCAGGGCATGATCCCAGAGTCCCGGGATGGAATCCCGTATCAGGCTCCCTGCATGGAGCCTGCTTCTCCCTCTACCTGTGTCTCTGCCTCTCTCTCTCTCTCTCTCTCTCTCTCTCTGTCTATGAATGATTGAATAAATAAATAAATAAATAAATAAATAAATAAATAAATAAAATATTAAAAAAACCTGATGAGATGAAATGAAGGTTGCATTCAGAAGATTTATAGCAGTAAATGCCTACATTTAAAAAGAAGAAAGCTCTAAGATGAATAACCTACCTTTACATTCTGAGGGACTAGAAAATTCAGAGGAAAGCATATCCAAGGATGGCTGAAAGAAGGAAAAGACACAGAGTGGAACAGAGGTTAATGAAATAGAACAGAAAAACAGTAAAGAGGACAAATGAAATCAACAAGCCGTTCTTTGGAAAGATCAACAAAATTGACAAATTTTTAGCAAGACTGACATAGAAAAAAGCAAAGACTCAAAGAACTAAAATCAGAAACATGTGTAGAAATAAAATGGATTAAAAAAGAATACTATGAATCATTATATGTCAACAAAATAAGATAACCTAGATCAGATGGACAAATTTCTGCAAACACATAATTTAACAAAATTAACTCAAGAAGAAAATCTGAACAAACTGACATTCAATCAGTAATATAAACCTTCCCAAAAAAGGGAGTGAGGATCACATGGCCTCACTTCTGAATTCTACCAAACATCTAAAGAGGAATTAACAAAATTCTTCTTGAAGTTTTCTGAAAAACGGAAAAGGAGGGAATCTTCCCTGAATCATTTTTATGATATCAGCATTATCCTGATACCAAAGGTAGATAAAGGCATCACAAAAAAGGGAAATCACACAACAATACCCTTTATGGATATATATGGATATCTACCCAAACATCTTCAACAAAATGCTAGCAAACTGAATTTCATAACATATTAAAGGATTGTACTCCATGACCAAATGGGATTTATACTAACAACTGAAGGGTGATTCACTATAATAAAACCCATCAATATAATATACTACATTAACAGAACAAAGAGGGGAAACACTTGATATCACAAATGATGCATAAAAGCTTTTGACCAAATCAAAACTCCTTCCATGATAAAAATACACAGAAAACTAGAAAGAGAAGGAAACTTCCTCAACATGATAAAGGATATTTACAAAGCATGCATAATGTCGTGCTCAGAAAGATTGAAAGCTTTCCCTGTATGATAAGGATGAAGACAAAGTGGATGATTTCATTATTGTTATTATTATTGTACTGGAAATTCTAGCAAGAGAATTAGGCAACAAAAAGAAATAGATGACTTCCAGATTGGAAAAAAAAGATTAAAACTATATTTGCAGATGGCGTGGTCCTACATAGAAAATCCTAGTCTCAAGTCTCTAGAGAAAAATAAATGAATTCAGCAAAGTTTCTGCGTAGAAGTTCAATATTAATTGCTGTTTCTATGTACCAACAGCACACACTCTAAAAAGGCATTTAAGATAACTTCATTTATAATGATATCCAGAATAAAATACCTAGAGATAAATTTAAAAAAGGAGGTGAAAAAGGTGTGTGGACAGAACTACAGAACATTAGTGAGTATAGCTAAGATCTAGTAAATGGAAAGACATCCCTATTAATGGGTTGGAAGACTTTACATGGTTAAGACGTCAGTACTACCCAAGATGATCTATTTACATATGTAATCTAATCCCTTCAAAATTCGTACAGCCTTTTTGCAAAAAATGGAAAATTCAATCCTCAAATCCATATTGGTTTGAAGGGAACCCAAAGAAGCAAAATCAATCTTGCAAAAGAACAAAGTTGAAAGACTAACTCTTAACCAATTTTGAAACTTGCTACAAAGCTACAGTTCTCTAGACATAGACACCAATGGAATATAATTGAAAGTTCAGGATAACTCAATATACTTCTAGCCAGTTGACTCTCAACAAAGGTGCCAACATCCTTCAATGGGGAAAAAGAGCTCTTCAGCAGGTAATTCTATAACAGCTGTATATTCACATGTAAAGGAGCACAGTTTGACTGACCTCTACCTCGCCATGTATAAAAATAAAATATATCAATATCATAAATATAAAAGTGAAAATTAAGGGCTCTTGGGTGGCTCAGTTAGTTAAGCATCTGCCTTGGGCTCCAGTCATGATCCTGGGGCTTCCTGCTCAGCGAGGAATCAGCTTCTTCCTCTGCCCCTCACTCTGCTTGTGCTCTCATTCTCTCTCTGTCGATGATAGATAGATAGATAGATAGATAGATAGATAGATAGATGATAAATAGATAGATGATAGATAGACAAATAATCTTAAAAAAAACAAAAAAAGTGAAAATTATAAAAACCTTAGAAGAAAAAATATAATATTCATGTTTTTATTTTCTTTTAAAAGATTTTATTTATTCATGAGAGACACAGAAAGAGAGGCAGAGACACAGGCAGAGGGAGGAGAAGCAGGCTCCCTGCGGAGAGCCCCATGCAGGACTCAACCCCAGAACTCTGGGATCCCACCCTGAGCCAAAGGCAGACACTCAACCACTGAGCCACCCAGGCGTCCCATGTTCATGTTTTTAGATGGCAATGAATTCTTGGGTACAACACCTAACGTATGAGCAACAAAATAAAAACAATAGACTTTAGCAAAATTAAAAACTTCTATGCATCAAAGAATATTATCAAGAGAGAAAAGATACCCCACAAAATGGGAGATGATATATTCAAATGATACATCTGATGAAGGTCTTATAAACAAAATATACAAAGAACTCTTACAATTCAATAAAAAGACAGACTACTCAATTAATGTATAAGGAATAAACATTTCTGCAAAAAATTATCCAAATGACTGGGGCGCCTGGGTGGTGCAGTGTATAAGGTTTCGGCTTAAGTCATGATCTCAGGGGAGTGAGATGGAGCCATACTGGGCTCCGTGCTCAGCATGGAGTCCAACTTAGAGAATCTTTCTCCCTTTCCTTCTGCCCCTCCCTCCTGAAGTCATGATCTCCTCTCTGTCAAATAAATATATTTATTTATAAATAAATCTTTATGATAATGAAGATATGATAATGAAAAGATAATGAATCTTTTTTAAAAAGTATACAAATGACTATAAAGTACATGAAGCAAATTTTTGCTGCCACTAGTGATTAGGAAAATGTAAATCAAAACCACAAGGTAAATTTGTATACAATTTTGTAATTAAATTTTTTATTTTGAGACACTTAAAGATTGCAAGAAAAAAAGACAAAGAATAGCCAAGTACCATTTCCATAGTTTCCTCTGGTGGTGCCATCTGGACTACAATAGTACAATGTCAACACCAGGATACTGGCATTCTTATGATCCACCTATCTTTCTCAAATTTCCATAGTCTTACTTACGTGTGTGTGTGATGTGTATTTCTATGAAATTTTATTCCTTGGCAACCACTGTGTACTCCATCTCTATAGTTTGTCATTTAAGGAGTGGTCTATAAATAGAATCTTAAAGTATGTAACCTTTTGGAATTATCTTTTTTCATTTAATATAATTTCTTAGAGATTCATCTATGTCGTTGCAAGTAACGATAATTCATTCTTTTCTCTTGCTGACTAGTATTCTATGGGAAGGGGATACCTCAGTGCCTTGAAACATTCACTGATTGGAGGATCTCTGGGTTTTCCAGTTTTAGCAATTGTTTATGCAATTTTACTTGCATCTATGTAAGTGGCTGTTCTAGCTCATATTCCCACCAGCAATACAGGAGTGATGCAATTTTTCTATATCCTGTTATAAATAAATAAATAAATAAATAAATAAATAAATAAATAAATAGTACTTAGACATGATATCAAATGCATTTCTAGAAAATATAAATTTGATAAATTGCAGTCCGTCAAAATTTAAAAATAACTTTTTCTCTAGTACCTACACTAGCCTGAAACTAAAAGACTAGTATCAAACCTGCACATTATGTTTATAAATCACACATCCAACAAAGGACTTCTTTCAAGAATATATATAAGAACAATCAACATTTGACGGTGAACAAACAACACAGTTAATCTAGGTATGCTTCACTGAAGCATAAAAACATGTGTAACATCGTTAGTCATTAAAGAAATTCAAATTTAAAAACATGATGAAATAGCACTGTTTGTATATTAGAATAGGTAATATTCAAAATACTTATCATCCAAATGTTAGTGGGAATTTGGAGCAACTAGTACTGTCACACGTTGCTGAAGGGATTATAAAATAATACAACATATTTTAAAATAGTTTGGCAGTTTCTCAAAATGTTAAGCAGACATTATCTATACCATCCAGCCATTATGTTCCCAGGTGATTACCCAAGATTAATAGGGGATATATTCATACAAAGAATTGTATGTGAATGTTTGTAATAACTGTATTTGTAATTGCCAAATAACTCCATAAATTGTGATATACCTCTGCAATGAAGCAGTAGCCTGCAATAAAATGGTGTGAACTATTGATACACATAACAATATGAATGAACTCCAAAATGATTATTTTGAATGACAGAACCCAAAGTATGTGCTCTATGATCTCATTTTGTACAAAATTTTAAAAACATATAATCTGATCTATTTAACAACAGATAGATGATTGTCGTATAAATACTAGATAAGTGGTGCCTGGGGATGGGATGGAGAGGCCAAAGAGGCAGGAATTACAAAGGGATTATTAATATGTTCTTTATTTTGAACGTGTTCATAGTTTCATCGGGACGAGTGCATATATATGTGTCAAACTTATCAAATTATACTCCATATATATAGTTTATATATATTTATATATATTTTTTATGTCAATTATATTTCAATGATGCTGTTAAAAATGTATTAGAATTTAACCGAGGATAGGAGCAGTTAAAATGAATAGCAGAAACAAAAATATTACTACTGAAGAAAGTGCCAGGTGGACCTGGGTGGTGTAGTCAGGTAAGCAGCTGACTCTTGATTTCCACTCAGTGGTGAGATCAAGCCCCACGTCGGGCTTTGAGCTCAGTTCAGAGTCTGCTCAAGGTTCTTTCTCTCTCTCCCTCTGCCCCTCCTGCTCATGCTCTCTCTCTGTCTCTAAAATAAATGCATAAATCTTAAAAAAAGCAAAAAGTGCCTGGATTATTTCACTCATTTTCTGAAAAGAGTTATAATTAAGGAGAGTGTTGAAAATGGTATTAGAAATAACAAATAAACATGTTTTCAATTGAATGGAGACAAATGGTCTTCGCAAAAAATAATGCTGGTATAATTAAGCTTCCACATTAAAAAACAAAAAGAAACTTACTCTTTCCATCCACTACCTGCAAAAATTAACTCGAAGTTCACAATATTAACCAAAAATTTAATTCTTCTAGAAGACATAAGAGAAAAACTGTGCTAGGCAAACATTCTTAAACATGACAACAAAAAGCACAATTTGTTGAAGAAAAAATTTGGGTTACATAAAAATTCAAATCTAGTAATTGAAAGACACTGTTAATAAAACAGAAATACAAACTACAAACTTAAGGAAAATACTTCAAAAGCCATATCTAAAGGAGAATATATCCAAAATGCATAAAAGAATTCTCATAACTCAATAACTAATAAACAACCCAGTAAAAATGGGCAAAATATTTTAACAAAAACTTGACCAAAAAGGCTCTATGCATGGCAAATAACCACCATGAAAACATGGTCAATGTCATTAGTCTTTAGGGAAATGTAAATTAAAAGCATAATGAAATATCATTAGATACTTTTTTTTTTTTAATAGCAAAAACTGACAGTATCCTATGACTGTGAGGGCATAGAGCAAATGGAGCTCTCAGACATTGCTGGTGTGAATGCATAACAGTAAAGGCACTTTGCAATACATTTTGGCAGCTTCTTATGCAGTTAAACATGCACCTACCATATGACCCAGAAATCCCACTCCTAAATATTTACTCAAGTGAAATGAAACCCTGTGTTCACACAACATTTCTTCCAATGGTAACTAATCATCTTTAGGGTATGGCTCAATGGTTTCCCAACCTGCCTATTGGAATCATCTGGAGATTTATTTTTTAAGATTCTAAAGTTTAAACCACATCTCTGACCAATTAAATTAGAATCTCTGGACCTGAGATACAAGAAAGAGTGTTTTTTGATGTTCTTTAGGTGATTCCAGTGTTCAGACAAATTTGGGGACCACTGGTATAGCCTCAAATACATACAACACTGCCTAATATGAATTACTTTACAGCAAATTATAGACACTGTAACAGAGTGAAAAAAATAAAAAAATAAAAAAAGGAATCCAGATAGAATTCCTGATGCAAAATATAGAAGGAGCCAACAGATGTTTGAAATATGATGAGGTTTTAAGGTAAAGGGATAATTCTCAATAATTTAATTTTTGATAAATGATGACTTAATGTCCATTGCCCTCTCATGGTCAATATTTTTAGTCATCCCTCACTGAGTACTAGAATTTTTATTAGATTATTTAAAGATTTATTTGATTTTTTTTCTTCTGACACACTCCTCAATTAGCACAGTAGAATTAACAAGATAATGTTTAGAAATTAATTTGAATTTATCTCCTTCTTTCCACTCTAAAATGCTACACGTACATATATATTTTCACCTAGACACACACATGATTTTTTTTATGTATCAAACAGACACCTTTTAGTTGTAATTCATCTGGCATTTAGCATCACTGTTTGCATAATTTTGGCAACGATCAGTATTCCTTAGTGTTGCTTCTAAGCATTCTTGGAGTCTTCATCCAAATCAACATACTGTTGGATATAAATACATCTTTGATCCCACTTTATTATTGAAACAGACTAGTCAAAGAGATAACTGTGGGAGTCATTTCCATGAATTTAAGAGTGAGGTCATTCACAAATTAGTTCTGCAATTTCCCTCTGGCCTTTCTGCACAATACAATAGAGACTCAAATACATTTCAGTTTTATTTTCTACCACCAGCTTCTATTAAATAGGTTTTCTGCTTCTTTTCACTCAGAAAAGTTGAGCTGCTTCTTTCTTATATTTCTGCTCTCCTGGCCAAAGATCTTGGCTCTCCTATTCTTAGAAAACATGCACACACACACATTCTCACTCCAATCACTCTTCTTATAGCACTTCTAATAATACCAACTCTGCAACATCTGCCTGTCTATATCTCTGCCTCAGGGCTCATTTAAAGTATAGCTTTACCTTGCCTCCTGGTTGCCATTGTGATGGTTCGCGTCATGTGTCTCAACTTAAATTAATTTCTACACTGCATTTATCATGGCAATCACCAGACACATCCTAAACCCTGAATGTAAAATGTCATGGATATAGGGCCCATAACATGAAAACGTTACTAATCTACATTTAAAGAACAAAATGCTTTATAATTTTAATATACAATGAGAGCAGTTGGAGATATTTCATTAAATACATCATATGTGTCTAAAACTACATAAATATACTTTGCTGTCTGTGCAGCCTAAACCTATGTTTTCTAGATTACTTTTTATATATGTATATCTGTAAATATGTTTGGAAAGTAGTTTGAAAATGAACCCAAAGCTGTATTTTGGAAATATGGGAGTAATTATGATGATAATTAAGTCAATTGTTTTGATATCATTGCTGAAATATTTGGGTGGAATGTGTACCTATTTCTAAGGATTGTAGTATATTGGATAAGTGAATTGGATACTAACTCTGCCATTGAATAGAAGGGAAAAGATCAGAATAAATTTGAAAGGCAAAAAAATCTTATGGTATGAAGTGAATAACATACTTAGCTGACTCCTTTTTTAATTTTCTAGGAAAATTATAATTGAAAAAAGCATAATGGTAGACAAAGCACGTTCCCTGTCACTTAAGGCACCACCCTACCCTTGTTCTAGCTCCATAAATATTTCCTGTCCCCGGCTCATAATCTCTTCCCTCAAATCATGAATGTGGAATGATCTTGTGCAACCACTCCCAAAAACGGTGACTTCTGATGCCGTCATGAAGTGTCAGCAAACATGATGACTATGGGAATGTGTCAAGAACTAAATAAAGACCATGGACTGAATAAAGCACCTGGACACAGAAAACTATACATCATCTCCTTTGCTTCCTTTTTGAAAGTTGTCATATACAGTGTATTTTTAGCAGGAAGGGAATGGGATGATTTTGCTTAATGCTCGACAGCTGCTCATTAGGCAGATCAGAACGAGATAAGCGGGATGAGATATTGGTTAAAATTGCAGAGTAGGTACTAGGGGTATTGGATTTCAAGTCGTACTTGCTGACCTTGAGTGACCTTGAAGACTTCTTTTCCTCTTGCTATTCCTGGCTTTTCCAGACTTAGAGTTGGGGCTAGAACATTCTCCCAACCACTGAATGGCCCTGATTGGAATTTGGAAAGCTTTGAGAGTCTTCAGGTCACAGGTTCCACTTAAAATCAGTGACCAAAAAAGTTGCTTCTGTCACTATCTCATTTAGATGGGGTCTTCATGAAATATAAAGCATGAGAGAGACAAGCAAACGGAACTTTTGAGAAAGCAAAATTTGCTTGGTGAAAATCTATTCTGGGTGAGGTTAACATTAGTTTTATTCACATTGGCTTTATGTCGTTGGTTACCTTGCCATTAGGCAATTCTATTTTACATCATCCAAATTGAATGTATCCGAATGTGAGATGTGCAATCAAATGCCAACATAGGGATCCCTGGGTGGTTCAGCGGTTTAGCGCCTGCCTTTGGCCCAGGGCGCGATCCTGGAGACTCGGGATCGAATCCCACGTCGGGCTCCCGGTGCATGGAGCCTGCTTCTCCCTCTGCCTATGTCTCTGCCTCTCTCTCTCTCTCTCTCTCTCTCTCTATGTGACTATCATAAATAAATAAAAATTAAAAAAAAAATGCCAACATATATTTTGGTCAAACCAAGTGAAAGTACCCAATTTCCAAGTTCACAATGTATAGTTATCTACAAATCTATGTTTTTCAGTTAGTCACTTGCTCCTAGGTGGAGAGATGACCCCTTCTTTTTAGGTTGAGAGGTTGGAAGATAATAAAGCTTTTGCTTATTAAATAAGCTGAGGTTAGCAGACACAAATGCATTGACATGTCATTTTTTAAAAATATGTTTGGCCTATAACCTAAGTGAGTTTCCTTTTCAGGACCTTTGAGTACCCAGATATTAAGATAATAAGATGAGAACTACTTTCAAAGAAATTACTTTATGTTTCTGAAAAACATGAGTTCATAAGAATCTTGCATTTTTTCCACTAGTGATCACTGTGGTAAATAGTTCATATTAGCCTCAGTTCTTTTTTTCATACAATGTAATATTGATAATATTGATTTAATTGCTGTAAAAATGCATAATTTGATTTTAGTTTGTTAATGTATACTTTTTGAAAGAGCTTTGGCCTCTTGCATGTTTTACACATTGTAATATTGATTTACATGAGAGATATTTAAAAAAATCCAAGTAGTGAAAGCATGATAAAGCTATAGCATGATCCACCTAAATGAGCTTTATGATGGACTCCATTACCGTGTATCACCTGGGGAGCCACGAAGAGCCAGAGCTGTCAGCCGTGTTGATTATGAGGCCTACAGAGAGTAGGGGAGGGAAATACAGAGCCAACATTAGCTGTGGGTTTCCACAAATAAGTTGCCTATGGTCAGCATTTATGATTCCAATGAGCCTCTGTTGCCAATGTTTGAGATGCCATGGGCCCCTGCCAATATTCAGACCGAGTCTGTGCCAGAGCTCCTCAGTACCATCCGTGGCCCAGGGTACATTTCTGTGGAAATATATGACTCACTGTATACATTTCCATTACAATGGGTGATGGAGTAATAAATCCATTTCTCCTAAAAATAGCTATTTTTATAAAGCCTCGCCAATAAAAATTTATAGTGTAAAAATGCCCACACATAACCAGACTCCAATTCTGTAAATTTTTCCCCCAAATGCAGTGTAGTTCTTCAAATCACCTAGAGACAGAGGAAGAAAAAGGCCTAAGAATTGCATGTGATGAGCAGTTGACATGTAATCACCTGGTGATAATGGTGCTGGATACATTGTCTTAGCCTGTGAATAAGTCACAGGTCAAATTCATATTATCTTTAACTTCAAGCTGGCTTCTAGTACTCAAAGCCACCAAGGAGGAATGCTTTAAAATTCCTAGTCCAGGGCCATATCATTTATTAACTAAGAACATTTGAAGAAAATAAAATCTATATTTTTGGCAATACAGTTTTTTCCTTGGGAGATAAAGTCAGTTAATATTTTGGAAATATTCAAGTTTTCACTAAAAGTGGACTTTTATCTGATCTCAGTAAACTAATTCTTGCTGCAAAAGTCAGGCATCATTATGTTTTGCTCAGAAAAATCACATAGGATATGAGCCAACTTCTTAATGAAAATCTGGTTGTCGCTAACCACAGAGGGCAAAGGGGCCATAGGTAACATGAGTTAAATTGTTTCTGCTGGATCCAGCTTTTTTTTTTTTTTTTCTTACATCCCCTACTACCCAGAGCTCACTTCTGTCTGAAAATGGCTTCTCTCCAAGGCACAGTACACTGCCGTTCCCCCAAGGTGATCACTCCAGTATATTTGGACCGAGGGACTTTGCTCTCCAGGACGGATGTGACGGGAAGACAACCCATGACCCAGGGTGAGTCAGTTCATTGGTTGGCCATATGTCAATTGTGTAAAGCTCAGGCAAGAATTCTATGGCTCCAGGACATGGAGTTTCATTCTGCTCCTCTTGAGCGTGCTTGGGTTTAGCAGCTGTCACTAATGAATGGCAAACATGATATCTGATGCTAATGAGAATAGGTAATGAAAAGCCCGTGACTTGGGTCCAAGATTCTCTGTTCATCTCTCTTTGTCTCTGTCTCGGTCTCTTTTTCTGGGATATTTCATTTTGGGGGAAACATGTTTTTAAGCAGTCCCCATGAGGTGAGGTCCTGAAAACTCCTGTCAAGAGCCTGACGAACTGAGTCTGCCAATACCCACAGTTAGTGAGCTTGGAAGCTGACTTCCTAACCGTAGTTGAACCTTAAGGTGACTATAACCCCAGCTGAGAAGTTTATTGAAGACTTGTGAAGGACCCGACCCTGGACCACTCAGATAAGAAGCTCCTAGATTCTTGATCTTCAGAGACTGTGTGAGATAATATGTGTTTATTATTTTAAGACGCAAAACTAAGTTTGGGGGTGATTTGCTACATAGAAAGAGGTAACTTACCCACTTGCTTTCAATGACAAGTCATAGTCCACATTTCTCGGTTGTTTTTTACTAGACCCTTTTGAAGGCATCCCTGCTCCTCGCCCTGACTTTAACAATTAGAATTTCTTAAGACTCCATCCTTGGTCCTCTTTTCCTCTTTCTCTCCAGTCTAAGGATATCTTATTTGCTTGTATCTCCTCAAAGACCAGTCAATAACTTATCCACTTGTAGATTTCATTTTCTAGACTGTTTTTTTCAACCTTGTCACTTCCAACATTTTGAATAGGTTAATTCCTTGTTGGGAAGGACCATCCTGTGCACTGTATGATACTAAACAGTATCCTGGATCTCTACACTCTAGATGCCCGGCACATCTCCCCCTTCTCATTACTGAAAACCAAAAGTGTCTATAGGTATTGCCAAATATCCCCCCTGGGCTGGAGGGTCAGGATGTGGGCAGCTGAGAATAACTGTTCTAGACCTTTATTCAGATTGAGATCCATATATCCAACCCCATATCTAAGGTTTATCAAAGGTCTCCACTTGTAGTGTATGATGTCATAGGCATCTCAAATTCTTTGTGTTAAGATTTGAATTCAAAATCTTCATCTTTTCCCCCAACTCTTGTTGGAAACCTTGTTACTTGAAGTGTTTCCCCATTTCATTGGCTGTCTATGCAATCTGCCAGCTGCCCAAAGCATAAGTGTCAAACTCCTTACCACTGTCAACTGGGTTTTATGTAATATATCACTACTCTGTCTTTCTGGCTTCTCTTCAGACAACTCAACCCTTCTGTCGTTGCACGGTAAATATTTTATTGTTTTCAGAGCATCTTTTGTGTCAGTCTCCTTCCCATGTCATTGCTTTTGCATGTATCTCTCCTGCCTGGGATCCAATCCGCTTTCCTCTTTACCTTGCTCATTCTAAAGCATCTCTCAAATCTCAGTTAAAATGTCACTTCTTCAAGGAAGCCCTCCCTGATTGAGTCAGACTAGGGTTAGTCCTCCAGCTATCATTTCAGTAGTACTTGCCTCTCCTTTTAAACAACTTTAATTATTTTTTGAAACTTAAGTCTCCTCCCACCTCCCATAACTAATGTTAGTTTCATTAAAGAGGGTAACGTGTGAGTTCCTTCACCTCAATATAACTTTATACCTAGGTCAGTATCTGCCTAAAAGCAGGCACTCAGAAAATATTTGTTGATTTTGAAAATAAATGGCTAAATGAATAAACCCGGAGGTAACAGGAATTTCACTATTTATGCTACTAGAGTCTCAAGATGACACAACAGGATGTGGTGAGGCCCTACATGTCTTTTTAAATATCTCTTTTGTACAAATATCTCCCAATTTTGTAATTTGGGAAACGTATTCTAAAACTTTTGGTGTGAGCTTCACTAATTCCTATGAGACAAAGAATATTATTGAACACTAAATTGTAAAACTGTTACCAGAATTAATAAACCAACTGGTGTAACTACATATAAACACGGATAGTAATATACAAATGGAATGAAATTTTATTCTGAAATGTGTCAAACTTCTTCAATTTTATAGGTGTAAATGAAAATGCTTTTTTAAGAAATTACAATTTAAAAACTGATACATCTAAGTACATTAAAAATTTCCTATATGGCTAAAAGTGGCAGCCATATTTAAAATTTTAGAAAGCTGACAAATATATAATAAAGTAGCATCATCATTAAATTTTTAAAAATTCTTTCACATTAGTAAGAAAAAAGGCAAATTATTTGTTAGAAATAATTGAAGAAGAAGAGAAGTATACAAAAATAGAATGAATAATAAATATTGTTTCGATAAAAAAGAACATATTCTGGTAATAGCAGAACACTGGAAACAACCTATATATCTAACAGTAGAGAACTGTTTAACTAACTGTATCTTCCTAAAATAAACTTCTATTCAGAAAATCAAACTGGGGATATAAGTCTATATTTATTGATGAGGAGGGATGTGTGTGTTTATGAATGAACACTTCTACACACGTAATTTTTTTCATATAAAAAACAAGGGTTATAAAATATAGATATTATGATACCATTTTCATAAGAATGTTTTTGTTTTGTATGCTCATAGAAATAGGTTAGGTAAAAAGACATTGGTGTGGTGATTATGTTTAGACGATGGAATTCTATAATCACTTAAGCTATATGTAGTGGTCTAAATTGTTTACGTTGCATATCTGTTTCTTTTATAATTAAGAAAAAGTGAGATTATTTTGGGAAAATAATCCAAAAAAAACAACTCTAAAGACCTTAGATGTTTCTCTGGGGAAATAGCATATATTTTGAGAACTTTAGCCCTAAGGATCTGTTCTCCTAGAAACAAAATTTCTCTTAAAAAGTATATCATTGCTACCATAGACTATTTAAAGCTTTCCCCCACAGCCTCTAAAAAAACTTGATACTAGCTTTTAGTAGTAATTTTCATTCCTTATGCAACTATCAAAATAAAATTTAGAATTTTAAATCTTCTTAAAACTCATTCATCACATTAGCAAGGAAAATTGGGATATGCCTTACTATCCCAAATGAAAATTAAAGCCATCTGCTAATTCCATAGCATACCTCACCTAAATGTTTTGCAAAATCTTGTAACTTGAGTACAAGCAAGAGAGGAAACAACCAGGGCCTCAGATCTTCTTTAAACTTTGGCTGAGGACCATGCAGTACAGACCATGCCATCAATGGAGGGCTGTCTTCTGCATGAGGGGTAAGGGGAGTGGTGGTCTTTCACAAAATAAACTGTCCTGTTTGTTTCTGAGTTCTGATTCAGTTTCATAATGGCCAGCAAATGAACTGGGCTCCTCTGGTGGGTCAGAGGGAGACTGTTAATGCACCGTTTTATCTTTCCTTTGCCACAATTTTCTGTTGAACCCTAAGGGCCAAATTTAGAAATGTAGATAAACCAGATGTGCTCACAAAATTGAATGCATACCTGTGCTGCCTACCAAACGCCCCCCCCCCCCTCAAAAAAAAAAAAGTTTTCTCTTGCACTGTGTTCTGATTTCCTCGTGCAGCCCGTAATGGTCTCAGCAGGCAGACTTTCCTCTCCGTGTTCTGAGCAGGCTGGCAGCCCCAGCTCCACGAATGCCAGTGATGAGGCCCTTGCAAATAAGCACAAGTTGCATTATGTCAACCTCAAATGAAATCATAACACAAAAACAAAACATTCATAAATTGATAGAAATTATAGAGCATCAAATGAGATACAAGAATTTTATCTCCTCATTTGTATATTCTTGTCTCCCTGTCTATAAACATATGTTTGCACATGCTGTGTATTGATAGATTAACATATAAAATTACAACATTGCATTTGCAGAACTGTAGTTAAGGTTGTCTTACATTTATATTTTTGAGGTTTTATATCTGAACCATAAACAGTTTCTCTGGGCTGAAACTTGGCATGTAGTACAAAACTAGAGTGGGCTCATCTTTCTCCTAAACACAGGGCAAATTTTACAGAAGTGCTTAGATCTTTTGGAACTTTTTTTTTTCATTGACCTAATAAAACGTCATTTAAAAAAATGACCTAAAAATGTAGAAGTTAGAATTCCTCACAACGATTCAGAACAGAAAATGGACAGAACATTTATTTTCTGTATTAGGGAGAATGGAGTATGTGGTTTTTTTTAATCTAATGATAATTTAAAGTATTTTATGATCATTTGACTAGACAAAAGTATGTAATAACATTTCAAATTAAATCATTTTAAAAATCCAGAACAACATAGGAAACCTACTTAGCTTTTGGTCAGGTGATGAAATATTGTGACATGGTGATTTAAAGTTGCTTTCCAAATGATGCTAACAAGATAATTAGGAAGCCCATTAAAATATATATTTGCAATACATTTTAAAAAATTATTTTTGAGGAAAAGAGTTACCCAAGTATCAAGGGTATTAATACTATTTTGAAATTGAATGAGTTCAATGTTCTGCTTTGAAGTAAAATTTTCAAAAGATTTATAAAATTGGAACTTGAAAAGCCAAATTTATTTGCTAGTTAGATTCAATACATGATTGAAATTCTCATTATTCTCATGGTGATTCTGAACACTGATTATTTTAACCAAGTTGTTTGTTGCTTAGACGTGGTTTCCATTTATTAGGAAAGCATGTTTTGAAAATTAAATCTCTCTGTCACAACAATGGGTTAAATCCAAGGCAAATGGTTTTCAAATCCCATGTTTGCTTTATTACTTAAAAGCGCCTTTAGGTCTTTTTCAATACCTTCCAACCATTCTCAGAAGATCTTTCCTTTTGTTTGTTTTTCTTTGTCTTGTTTTGCTTTTTTTTTTTTTTTGTTTCTTATATTTTGGAAGTGAGAAAAAATGGGTATTTTGTGGAATGTTGGGTGCATGTTTACTCAAAATTAGCTGTGAAGCATATGGAATACATCTCTCACAGTACACGACTAAAAGTTCAGATTGGGAGAGATATAGCTGAAATACTTTGGAGGCTTCACACTGAATCTGAAAGATTGATCATGAGATTTAGTGACTGTAATATCTTCAGTTTCGGCTACACACATACACTCCTGCAGGATATCCAAGCATGGAAAAACAAGTCAATGAACAATTTTCCAGAGTTGGAATCACGAACTTTTGACTTATTCCCCCGGTGTTGTTAAGTTATACACTCATCCCCAAAGGCTCTGCTGGCTTTGTGCCTACCTTCCACTACTGCAGTCTCCTGGGAATTGAGAACTTTCCTGGGCTCCACTTCCCTGAGCCTACAATGTGTATGATTTAGTAAATTCTCCATCCTTTGCCACTCACCACGTTAAGTGTTTGGACTTGCTTACACTTCACTGCCTAGTAGCAAATGCTTCATGTCATCATTCCCTGTGGACTGAATCAGAACAAGTCACTCGCCATTCAAGCGGGAAAACTAATGATGGGTCTGTACTAGGAAGACTCAACAACCCTGATACAGAGCAGAATGCTGACTTCATCCAAAATTAGAGACCTAGACTTTATTTCGAATGCAGTAAAATATATACGTTTAACAATCGTACCATTTCTCATAGGATAAAAATTTTTTCTTTTCTTTTTTTGACTTCTAGGTAGCACTTTACAGATGCAAATGACCCCAAACTTGGCCTATTCATATCCTGAAGTTTTCAGTAGGAAATGTAGATGGTTTCTAAAATGTTTATTTGTTTCTTAGTAAGTATCTTGGGAAAGAAGAGATATCTTAAACTAATTTAATATGCTCTGGATTACAGAAAATAGAGACTCTTGTTCATTTTTTCCCCCACTTGTCCTTCTACACTTGGTAGAAGTGGATATCTGAAAGCTAATGTTTGAATCCATTTCTCAGGAAATATCATTTATGCTGATATCCTCTCATGGGCACCAGATAAAGAATGATGAAGTCTCATGCCAGTTGCGGGCAACACTAAGAGCATGCATAATGTTTAACATGGTTCTTTGCACATTTCCTGGGAGTCATTGAATAAAGGAGTGCAAGAATGAATTGGTAAATACACAAGTGAAGCACGTCTTGGGGGAGATAGCCTCTTTACCTATCAGTCTCCTGAAAAGATTTCCCAGTGCACTGCTACTGGGAGACTGGAAAATACAACCATGTATGGATGCTATTCTGCCTACACCCCTGCTGGCTTCTGTGTGCATCCTTGTCACAGTGCTAGCTAGATTATCCGCTGTGTGGGCTTACAGGATAGGGGCAACAGTCTACATATAGTTGTTTGGTATTTATTTACCTTAAGCTGATGTGGGTACGGGGATTTTTAATGTTATAAAAGCATTACCATGAAATATTTTTTGCTTTACTGGATGCCCATAATGTAGCATTCTTCATACTGAGAAGGATGCAGTTGGCAAACATTCTATTACTTTTGCTAAGTTTGCAGACCTTTAGACCATCATCCCCATTTCTGGCTGAAAGCACTGAGTTATTATGTGGTAGGTGACATATGACGTGGTATACATATACTTCATCTACATGTATTAGTTAATATATATATGAGCAATATATATATATGAACATATATAAACATATATAATATATAAATATATATATTTAAAGTATTGTTCATAATGTAAAGTGTCATGATGCTGTCAGCATTCCTTGATGCCAATGACATGAGTCACCTTGTTAATGTGGATCTTAACAATGCAGCCACACTCTCCTATTGCCCTCTAACCACCCATCTTGCTCCTGCAGGAGTTTTCTACCACAAGCAAAGAGTCTACTTACTACCTCCATCTTGAATTTAAGGGTGGCATTTGTGAATACTAATGGCAGAGTCCACACTGTTCTTCGCCCACCGGTATGTGAAAGTGACAAATATGGTGGCTTTTATGAAGAAGTTCTTCGTTTGCCCACTAAGGAGCCTTGTCTTAATGGCATTTTCAAAAAAAAAAAAAAAAAGAAAGAGGAGAAGGAGGAGGAGGAGCCAAACAAATCCAATATTATTCACAACTCAGTCTCAAAGTTTCTTTTTAGTGAATACTGACAAACTTAGTGTTGATGCCCTGAGAGACTTCAAGTTAGATTCCATCTCCAGTCGAGTTTACAGTTCAAAGCAAATTGGAGAAGATGCCATAGAAGCAAACCACTCAATGTGATTCTCAACCTTGGTCTTTGCTGCGGATGTGGCCTTCCCCCCACTCTCACCCCCCACCTCCAGCCAGGAAAGAGGAGCTTTCTGGCCCAATGCAGAACTGCTCATCCGGTACAGATAAACTCCAGAACCTAGTAGACGAAAGGAGAATGTGTTTTTAAAGGAACTTTAGATGTCTTATAAATAAATCTGATGTGCTTAAAAATTCCCCGAGGAGTTTAAAAAAGTCTGGATGTGTTTTCTCAAATAACTATTTAAAGCATATTAGAGTTTTTTAATTGCACTGGGGACTTTTCAAAGCATATCAGGACAAAACAGTAGAGTATAGGCCCCAATATGCTAATTAATAGATAGCTAGACCCCTGAAATAAAGCTGCAACACTCCATTAATCAGGCAGTAATTGAATTGGCACAGTGCTTTTGTGCAAACTACATGATAATTGAAAAAGCAAACCTGGCAGGAGTAAGGGTAAGGTCTTCCCCAATGGTGTGTATGGGGACATTGTGCTTCTGTGGGCAGTGGGCAGTTGGCCTTCCTGCCAGGGGGTTTTGCAGAGGGAGAAAGTTGGCTGCTCTCTGAGGCCAATGCAACTTTGTCTCCTGCCGAGATGGTCTCTTAGGTGTGTGCTTAGGGTGGTCCCCTGCCTCACCCCGTGCAAATACACGTAATGGCTGATATGCTTTTCTCTGTTACCTAAAGACATCTGCCAATTAATGTGATTATAAAATAATAGTGAAGAACAGATGTTTCATTTGCTAATTTTATATCTGACTGTTTGAAAGCTAACTACCTGGGGATTTAACTGGCAAATACTACTTTGCTTATGAAAAAAAGAAACAATGCAGGCGTTTTTGTTTTCTTTTTTTTTTCCCCTCTCACAGCTGATATGGTCTAATTCGGGATATTGGTTGCCTATAGTAAGCACTCAGTGAGAGAGAGACTGATTGCTTCTAAATGAAGAGAAGAAAAATAGCATTTTAAGCCCTTTTTCTCTACAAACAAAACATTAAGCATATCGCTATACCAAAAAAAGGCTGTTGCAATAAAAGAGTTTAGCTTGTCATACTGTGATGATAATGGGTGGAAAAAAAGATGTGGATAAAATGAAGATTGACATGAGTTTTCCATCTAGAACTTTAAAACAAATCATATGGAAAAGCTGGAAGAACTTTTACATTTGCCAGCCTTCTAACTATGCAGGTAGGGCGTCAGGAACGCAAAATCATGGTGAAAGAACGAACTTTGGGGATCTGGCAAGAAATATTATAAGAAATTTAGGAAAATAATATTTAAGTAATATTAAAATCAAATATTTTCATTCTACTTTACTCATTTCCGTCACCAGTGAAGGCTCTTCAAGGTGTACCTGAGATGTGGTTTTCTTAGACCAGGCTCTTAACTGAGTCAGACCCTTTGTTGTCTCTAAGACAAGAGGTCAGCTCTGGGTGTGAGTTCCTTTTACTGCTTATGTTATTAACTATGACTTAATAAAGCAACAATAAGGAAACACTTGGTTTTGGGTCCTGGATACTCCCCTGTGTGATATTAGGCAAGTTACCTAAACACTCTGCTTCAATTCCCTTATCTGTCCAGAGCAATCTATAAAAGATTAGGGTTTCAAGTCCTTTCTAAATTTGTGCTCCCGTTTGCAAAAGTAATGCCCTCAGTTTTCCTTTAAAATATTTCATATTTGGGGGCTCCTGGGGGGCTCAGTTGGTTGGGCATCAGACTCTTGATTTCAGCTCAGGTCATAATCTAAGGGTCCTGGGATAGAGCCCAGCACTGGGCTCAGCACTCACTCACTAGGGAGTTTGCCTCTCCCTCTCCTTCTGCCCCCACCCCCCGCCCTGCTCACACACAGTCTCTCTCCAAGATAAATAAATGATTCTTTCCGAAAATTTTTCATATTTATACACATAGCACCATTTGAAGAAATCTCCAAAGTTACACTGAAAATGGCTTTATTTTCAAACCTCAACCTCCCTCCCAGATTTCTGAGAAGTAACTTCCATAACAGCCACCTGGGCCACCGGTGCTCCTGGAGGTCCATCAGGATGAGAGTAGCCCCGCAGCAGCCGCAGAGCCAAGTGTCAGGACTTCAGCACCAGAAGAGTTTTTCACGGAGCCAGAATGCCTTGTCCTTACCACCTCTCGCTTGCAGATTGAACTTTGTTATCAGTAAATGTGTGTCCATTTTGGGTTACTTTCCACATAATGTGATGGAACATTATCTAGGATCCACCAATGACCATCAGTTCAAACCACCGTGCCTCTGCTAGGGTATATGAGTCTCCTGTAAAACAAAACAAGACATTTGATGGCTGCTTTTCTTATTCAGAGCTCTTGTTAAAGTCTTGTTAAAGGTGCTTGGTTTCACATTTTTATCTCAAAGTTTCACACAGTGAGTTTTTATCATCTTGTGCTAGCAAGCAGGTTTGGTTTTGTTTTTCGTTCTGGTCACGGGCTTTCAATAAAGTGCTAAGCAATCTTAGCACTTGCTCCAGATCCCTTTTCTCTTAGATGCTGAGGTCATTTCCAATTCTCCAGCTTCTTTGTTTCCAGGCACTGCCAGGGCTGAACCTTCCCCACTCCTAGCTTGACTTTTATATCAGTGTTGGCTTGGAATGGGCTTGGAATCATTTTCAAAACTTTGATTTCTCTTTCTTGACTCCTCCTTTGTTTTCTTTGTATATCTTACATCCAAGACTTCCAGCTTTCCCTCCAGAACATAACTCATATTTTCCCACTTCTTACCATCTGTACAGTCCCTACACTTCTGCAGTAGCTCTCTACAAGCTCTCTGTCTCCACTCATGCAACCATAGATAGACTCAATGTACAATGTAGATGACCCCAGGGCAAATGGGTGGCTCAGGTGGTTAAGTGTCTGACTCTGGATTTCAGCTCAGTTCATGATCTCAGGGTTATGGGATGGAGGTGGAGCTTGCTGCATCAACTCTGCACTGGAGGTGGAGCTTGCTTAAGATTCTCTCTCTCCCTCTTCCTCTTCCCACCCCTCCCCCTCTCCCTCTTGAAACAAAAACAAAAAGGAAACATAGATGGCCATTTTGAAAATGTAATCATATCTCACTTTCTCCAACCTTTGAAAAAATCTGCTAGCTGGGGGCACCTGGGTGGCTCAGTGGTTGAATGACTGCCTTTGGCTCAGGTCATAGTCCCAAGATCCTGAGATCAAGTCCCTCATCGGACTTCCCATGGGGAGCCTGCTTCTCCTTCTGCCTATGTCTCTGGCCTCTGCCTCTCTCTGTGTGTCTCTCATGAATAAATAAATAAAATCATTTTTAAGAAAATAAGTTAAAAAATAAAAAAATTGCTAGCTATTTTTCATTGTGCTTGGAATAGAATTGAAACTCCTCACTGCTATATAATAGACATTAAATCAAGATCTGGTCCTGACTTTCCTTTGTGACCTCTCCATCCCCTCTTTCCCTCCTACCCTCCTACCAGCCTTCCATTCATCAGTGAATCTCAATCATGCATTAGCTCTTCCTCAGATATCACCTGATACTCTTGGCCTGCAGGGCTTGTGTTTATTACCCCTTTGCTTGGCACACTCTTCCCTGGGTTTTGTGCATGGTTGCTTTCTTCTTTCCTTCAGGCTTTAGCTCAAGGATCATTTCTTTTTCTCTCTTCATAAGCTCTCCACATCCAGCCACGTCACCAGCCCCCTACCTCTATTGATTGTATATCTATGGCTTACCACAATCACATTTCTTCAAGTTCATCTGTTTACCTCTGTATCATCTGTCTCCCACCACAGGAATGTACCCTCTGTGAGGATGGGGACTTTGGCTGACCTTTTCTCTGTCACATTCTGGATGCCTAGGACAATGCTCAATAAATACTTGCAAATGGATAAAAATAATGTTTCTACTACAAGCATATGCTTGCAGTCTGTGCAACTGTTGAGGAGATACTAGCTCAGTGGTAGACACAAACTAAAAGTCTGGGTCTTGTCCAAGTGTTTTCAGAAAAAGACAAATCAATAACTGCCCCCAAATTATCATTTCTTTTGGTAAAACACACACACACACACACACACACACACGCACACACAAACTTCAATTTTTAACACAAATCTTTATCAATCAAATTTGACTCCATGGGAACAGATATAGGGAAATCAATCTATTTTAAAACAAGAATGAAGGAAAAATAAAGAACCTTCTGTTTCAAGGGCTACCCAATTATTCCACAAAGGACCAGAAAGTAGTAAATATTTTGGGCTTTACAGGCTATATGGTCTTGATTGAAAATACTCAGTTCTACTGTTGAAGTCAAAGAGCAGTTACAGATAAATGGATGGGTGTTAACTCTGTACCATTAAAACTTTTTTTATTGACACTGAAATGTGAATTTCGTATAATTTTCAAATGTCATGAAATATTATTCTTGTTTTGATTTTATCCTAGCCATTTAAAATGTAAAACCATTCTTTGCTCATGGGCTGTATTAAAAGCTGGCAGTGGGCCAGATCCCACCTGTGGGCTATTGTTTGCCAACCTCTCTTTTACAAGTGTTGAACTGTCCCTAACTCCTTCTTGTTTAACTTGTTAAGAATTGATATTTGCCTTAACTTAGAGTTCCTAGTTTCTCACTCTGTGCATAGAGTCTGGATGTTCTGAAGCCATTTACATCCCGGGCTCTGTTGGCTAAGAATCCTCTGTGAGTACCAAAGTCATTAATCCCTTTAAAAGCTAAAATGACTTTACTTCTTGATACCCCCGGAAAAATCTCACTTGTATTGGGAATGGAAATGTCCTTCTCTGTCCTAGCTTTCCTAGTGGGTGACATCGGTTTTCTGAAGATGATTTCCATAAACCAATATTAGCCTGCATATGTTCTACATCATTCTACTCAGTGCTATTCTACTCTATGCTATGCCATCTATTCCATTGTTCCTTCCCTCCTTATCTCTTTCCTTCTATTTATTCCTACTCCTCCTTGCCAAGATTGGATATGCCTCCTGTGTTCTTCCATCTTATGGGGTCACTTTTTCATTGGCTGAACAATAATAAAAACTGCCTCCTGCAGTCTCCATCTTTCCCTCTCCCATATCTTCCTGCACATCCTTGCTTAAGATCCTAAATCCTGACAAACCTTCCCTTCTATCTGCTTTCCTTTAAAACATTGTCCTATTTAAGTCATTCTCTTCATTTCCAACCTACTTACAAAGCTGTTATATGTCATTTTTTAAAAAATATTTTATTTATTCATTCATGAGAGACACAGAGAGAGAGGCAGAGACACAGGGAAAGGGAGAAGCAGGCTCCATGCAGGGAGCCTGATGTGGGACTCGATCCCGAAACCCCGGGATCACTCCCTGAGCCAAAGGCAGATGCTCAACCGTTCAACCGCTGAGCCATCCAGTCGTCCCGTGTTATATGTCATTTTATCACCAACTCTTCTAGTTACTATTGCTGCATCACAACTCTCCCTAAAGCTGACTGTCTTGAAAAAAAAAAAAAGTTATTTATCGTGTTTTTGAACTTGCAGTTGGGTGGGGCAGATCAGACCATCTCATCTCTATCCACGGGATAGCAGTTGGAATGAGGACAAGAGTGGCTGGAGGATCCTTCTTTAATGGCTTCCACTTGGCCTGGAAGTCGAAGCTTGGCATTCCATGGGCTTCTTGGGTGACCACTGCATGATGTCCAGGTGCCAGAACAGGCATCCAAGAGATAGGAGGTGGAGCTGCCAGTTCTTTAGGCCAACAGAGTGATAATCCTTTGATGGGAGGGGAAATGGTAGACCTCTCCTTAAAATTCCTTTGGGAATACTACTATTAACCTCCAGGAGGTAATCAGATCCAGTGGCTTCTTTTCAGCATTCCTTCCATGTGACCCCTTCTCCTAGCTGACAATCATAGGTCTCTTTTCTCTCCATATTCTCATGCCCTTTAGCACATGGGACACTGTTTCTTCTCTATCCTCTTTTAACCCTTGATTTCTTTTTCTATTTGTCAATTTCATTTTCCTTTCTTGTTTCTGTATCTTAGATTTCGGCCTCCTCCTGGGCTTAATGTTCTATCTTCTCTTCTTTCTAGGCTTCATATTGAGTCCTATAGCACCTATGAACATCTATCCTCTGCTGATACCTGATTTATACTTGAAATCCCACCCATCTTGCTGTGCTCCAGAATGTTTCTGGTAAATGTGCCTTGCCACGCAGATATTCATATTGAATATAAGAATTCCACAGAGCAACACTCTGGCTATGTGGGAACTCTCTGCCTCTTGGACAATGCCCATCCTCAAATGACTCTGGGCTCCTCCCCCATGCTGAGCTCTCTACCCAGATCATCTCGTGATCACTTGGATGAACTCTTACTCATTCTTCAAAACCCAGCTAAAATAGTTTCTACTGTGTGACACCTCCCTGATTCCCAGGCAGAGTAAATTGCCCTGAAGAGATGCCCATAACACTTTGTTCTTCGAACATATGAGAGATAATCCTAGTTGCAATTGTATTTAATTATAACCTTCAGCTTTATTCAAGATGTTCAGCCTCTGGTCATTTACTACCTAAAACAGCACAATTAAAGAAATAAAATATGCCTTTAACTTAAAAAAAAAGTGAAGTATTCATTTTCAGAAAAATCCGGATATGAATTAAAGGGAGTCACTTACTTTGGTGTGTTTTTACTTGTGTGAAACTAAAACTGGAGTTTTATTTTTGTTTCATTTGGATAGGGAATGGAAGCCAGTTAACCTTCAAGATGTAGGGTCAACTCTATTCTTTGGACTAGAAGAATGTGTCTTTCCACGTAGCAAGTAAAGTGGCCAAAAAAGATTCATTGAGATGAAGTTATTGTTTCCCCATTTAACTTTTAACTGATTTTTGAGAAATATGGAATGTGTCAACTGGCCACTTTTCTACCTCAGACCATTTGTGATTAAAAGTAAAACCATTAAACATTCTGTGTTCTTTATCGCCTGCTCCAGTTGTGATGTGGCCAATTCCTGCAGAGAGAGGTCTTAACCAAAAATGTTGGTGAATATTTTGAAGCTATCATTATATGGCTTAGCCTTTTAATGCCACAATCTGAATAACATTAGCTACACAAAGGATGCTAGGGTAGCAAACAGCTATTATGGTTACAGAATATATCAGAAGAAGCCTGGTTCTTTGATTCAAAAGACAAAGAAACCTACCTAGCTTTTTTTTTTTTTTTTTTTTTCCAACAAACAGTTTCATCCTATTAAGCATGTTGAACTTCCAGGCTTATACAAAGAAACCTTATACTTAGAGTTGGCCAGTTAAAAAAAAATTTTTTTAGTAACACATTGGGTAATATTTTCTTGAGCTATCCTGTTTCTTTTAATCATTGTCCCCACCCCACCCCCTTCAGTGGAGAATTTCCCATTATTCAGCAACATATGGATGAAACATTTTTTCAGTAATCATGTCTGAACAAAGTAATCATTCTCTCATTAACCAATTATTCTTCAAAATCAAATGGAACAGACATATTTGCTAAGACAATTTGCTTTAATAAACCCTATGGAATCAGATCTCACATATCTTCTGTTCAAATGGTTTAATTCAAAGATCATAGTGTAGATAGCAGAAGTGGTTTCTTTCTTCCTTCCTTCTTTTCTTTCTTTTTTTTTTTTCCCCCTTTTTTGTGGTGCATTGACAACATTTGCTCTCAAGAAACCAGCTAGAGATGGAATAAAAACTTAGGTTTTTAGAAGGAGGAAAGATAAAAGAATGAGAATGTCTGTTTATGGGCAGAAATCCCTAATCTATCCAGCTCCAAAAGACTTTTTCTTTTCTCCTGTATCCTCAAAAGTTTGTTGATTTATTTCAGCCCTTCTACTTTTAGATGTTAGATAAACAGCCTGACCAGGGAGATGGAGGGTGAGTGCTATGCCCAGATACGTTTTCCAGAAGGATCCAACACAGTCTTTGGGAAAGGTAAATTATTTCAGAATTTCAGCGACCTCTCTAGTTCTAAAGGATATCTCAAGGCGTAGGGAAAATGTGAAAGCATTTTCAGGGTATCATTGGGGTGAAGACAGAAGGGCAAGGGAGCCCAAAGCTCTTTTGTGTTTTCACTCCAAGATATTTTGCTGGTATTTTACTGCATGGTATTCTATGTAAAAAAATTTTTTATTCCAAGTCATTCTGATGAGATTCACTTTGATACATAGAGGCTTCCCCTAGCTCCTGTTCATTTCTGTTTGTGACCGATGTTCTGGGAGTCTATTCTGGACATTTGGTTTTGCAGTTCCTGATCTTTTTGGCTTTGCAAGTCAGAGTGCATGCTAATAGAATTCTGGGTTTTCTGCCATAATTCAAGGAACCACTAAATATTTTCAGGTAAAGTCTTTAACACAGTACAAATTTTTAAGGCAAATCCTGAGAACCAAAATTTTTAAATCTCAGATTTTGCTCCAGTTATCAAAAGAATATTTAACTCACTCCCAGACAAAACATTGAAAGCTTTTAAGTTCTAGTCCATCCTTGACAGCTAATTGGTAATGGAAGTATAAGCTACAAATTTATCTTCTCTCTGTACCTCAGTTCCCTTTCCTGTAAAATAGGTTCATCTGCTCTGAAATTCTACTCTTTGTGTTTATCCTCATGCAATTTTGCACATGTTCTAAAGCAGCAAATAAGGACAGATCTGCCAACATCAAAAGTAATAGTAACAAAATACACAGTCCTTTTAATTTATACTTTACCTACTCACAAGTGGGAACGACACACAAAAACCACACAATAATATCAATATACAACACTTTACATGATTATTTAAATGATCTCATATCCCTTAACTGGTTAATCCATTACCAACGGGGTGAAGTTTTACTTCTAATAACTTTTTGAAAAAAGTGTTTCTTGTCCATGCTGTTAAATGCCACAACTTAATCTCACGTTTAAGTCATTAATGACTGCCGCCACAGTTGTCTGCACCACGTAGATTTGGGATGACAGCTGTCACTGCAGCAGGATGCATTTTTTATAATAGTTTTATGATTCACCCTTTGAGATGAAGATTTGGACACCTGATACCAGCCTGTGATTTTCCCCCTGTAATTTGCAGAATGGGTAAAACCAAATAACAGCCTCTAGGACTCATAGGTCTTATGCCAAGTGTTTCAGAAATGACATCGGTGGGAATTGAAAACCATATTCATTTTTTTTTCTAGTATATGCTGATCACTTTCATTTGCTAGCACGAGTTGATGATGGGAATGAGGTGGAGGCTGGCTTTCCTTCAAAGTCATAGCAAAGCCATAGTTTTTCTTCCCATTTCACTTTTACATGATTATGGAGGTGTTTACCAATGTTATGTCAGCTTGGTGTCAGCAATTTTCATGACAAATACTCAGCCTGTAAAAAAAAATCTATTCAACAGTATACAGAGCATGCTCCCTTAAAATCCAAAATATCCTTAAAAATATTTGGCTCATACATACAGACAATTTAAATGCAAGTAAGAAGAGATATAAGCAAGGTTGGATTTTTTAGTATGGCTTAATACTGACAATGCACAAGCTGCCAGTAAAGAGGAAGAGTTAGGTCCTCCCTTGACTTTTGGTGTTTTTACTAAGCTCTGGCTCTGATCAAACAGACTGACTCAGGGTTCTGAGAAGTCTGTCTGTCTTCAGCCCAGGTTCAAAGTCTCTTGTCTCTCCATACCTAGCCTCCTCTCTCATCATGTAGGCTTCCCTCTTTTCCTCTCTCAGTTCCCTGAAAACATCAGCCTGGTGACCAGACCATTCTGAACAGTTGGCATTGATGAGAAAAGGTGCAAATGCAGGCATCATTGCTCCTGTCCCAGCAGTGAGATCAACAAGGAGACCACTTGGTATTCAGCAGGGGCCTGGCATTACAATCCTTGGACAGTCAAGATAGTATGAAAGAAGATAGGCTGATGCTTTGTAAGCAGGAATAGTTTTACATGAATGCTTAGAACCATGCCCTGTGTGACCTGCATCAAGAAGTCAAGGCAAAGAACAGATGTAATGCAGAGCAACTATCAACATCTCCATAGACTTGCTCTCATTGAAATGAACTTAAGGTAGATGGAGGAGTTGTACTAAAATTCTCTGAGCCATATGGGAAAACAAAACAAAACAAAACAAAAATCTTACGTTTCCTCAGAGGCTAAGCAGGCCTCTCAAAGGCAAAATCCTCAGCAGGAGACATCCTGGATGAGATCCTCTGGTTAAGAGATAGTGTTGGAACCATTCCCAGAGAAAGAGAGGTATGTGGGAGAGACAGGGCAGGAATGAGGCTGCTGTGGGTGCCTGACTTCCTGGTGTTTGGGAAAGGAGTATCTGAGAATTCGTGAGAAGCTTAAGAGAAATAGGAACTTAGTCGTATGATATTGAGGAAAACCAGAGAGAGCAAAATTACCAGTTTTTAGTACTAGTGACAGGAGATGTTACAGTGATCTGTGTATAAGATCATGCAGATGAAAGCAAAGGGGGCCATAAAAATAAAACCTCAAAGCCGCTATGGCTGCTGTCTACTGCTTTACAATGGCAAAAGGATAGGAACTGCTAGCAGTGAAAAATCCCCAAATCTAGTGGATCCTTTATCGAAAGTATCGTTAAAATATGGGCTACTGAAAGACAATTGATAACATCATTTAGGAAATATTAGAGATTGTGTGATTTTTTTTAGAGGTAGTGTAATTTGAAATTAATTTCTTCTTAAAAAAATCTAAGGTGTTTGTAAACCTTAGAAATAACACAATTATTAATCTGTTGTGTGAATGTATAAAGTGCCAGGGGCCACTGATTAAAGGGCTCTATCCTCTATACAATCCAAGATAAATGCCAAATAGAGTGTTAACTGACTTAGGAGGTTTCCTGGTTTCCTGCATTCTAATCCCCATAAAGGCAGTGGGATATGTGGAAACAATATAGTTTTGAAGTATAAGAATGTCAGGTTCACATTCCATCTGTCCTGGTTGTAGACCTTGAGTGTGTTGCTTGACTAACCTGAACTTTGCTCATTTATTCTTCGGAAAGTAGAAATAGGAGTACACGCATCACAAAGCTGATAGGAGGATTAATTTCCATGGCATTTATAACTGGCTTTTGGTCCCATCTTTGCTTGGAGCAGATGTGAAAAGAATTGACCTTTTTCCCATCAATATTCAACATTGCTCTTGGATCTCTGTTCCTAGTCCCTTAATGAAACCTTGGGTGGATTTCTTAACTTTTCAATTACATTGAGTATTAAAACACTGTTTGATTTAACACTTTAGCCTGAAATTTGATTTAACTCTGTTCCTTCGCCCAAATGCCAAAATCAAGCTGAGCTGGAACACTGACTATTTAGAGCATGGTATGATCTCTCTCCGGGTGCTCTCTTTTCTCGTTTCTCTCCAAGGACTAGCTATGCCCATGTGTTCAGAAGGGATGAAAAAAGAGGAAAAGGAACCTGTGCCTATAATTAGCTGGCTTCTCTGGTGGTGCTTTTCCTGTAAGTTAATGTTGCTTCTCTGACTCTTACTGACAGATCGTTGATGTCTTCTGTGCCTGGCATCTAAGGAGGGTTCATGTGAAAGTTCTCCAGAGGTGCTATTGCACTGCCCTGTGCCTGATGTGGGAGACACAACTCTCTTTGACATCTCCCAATCCTCCTAGGTCTCTGTGTTCTAAAGTCTCCTGGGTTGAGTACCAGAAAGATGCCTCAAGCTCACTTAGTATCTATGGTGGGTCAGTCAGCGTCTTGACTATGGGAGTCCACAAAAATGGCTGCCTTGTCAGTCTGGGGGAGAATGGGCTTTTCCAGGACCACAACTTTTCAAATTGTCCTCCATCTGTCCAGATAGGTGAGGGAACATGTTAGCAAATTCCTTGATCTTCCTGCTGGACCTCTAAATGGGAAACAAAAACGCAGTGTCTTCATCATGTGGGCACCTCAATATTTAATGAGTAGATCTCTTGGAACTTTTCTTCACTTGGCTTAGGGGAAGAGGCATTTCCTCAAACGAAATTGCTCTCCCTCAAGTTCATGACTCTATGGGGTTAGCAAGGACTGCAGCTGAATATCCAGGGGAATGAGTGGGTGGCAGTATGACTGTTCTTTTCACTTTTCTCAGCAAATCCTCCAAAATACTGTGGGGTGTGAATGGCTTGCTTTCTTAGAGTTTCCACGTCTCTTCTTATATTATCCATCTGTACTTTCATGTTGTCCACTTTGTCCATTAGCACCCAAGCTAATGGAAAAGCTAACATTAATCATGGTTATCTTAACTTCTTGGTCTGATAATTCCCAAATCCCTGCCATATCTGCATGTTTCTTAGATTTGCATTTTCTCTCCAGACTGTGTTTTTTGTCTTTCATCAGGTCTTGTAACATTTTTTTTTTTTCTGGAAAACCAGAGGGGATCCATTGGATATGAAGAACTGGGGCAAATAGGCTTTTGATTGATGTTTTATGTTTACCTGGCTAGGATTTGGGGTGTGTTTACTATTTGCTATAGATATGCTCTCAAAAGTTAACTTGCCTCTGGTGTCCTTATTTTGTCTTCCCTGTTGTCTTTAGGTTTCCCTAGAGATTCCTTCTTAAATAGGGTCTGGGCCTTGGCATTCTTTCTGTTTAATTCCCAGGAAACCTACTGATGTGATGGTAAGGTGTCAGGGGTAGGGAAATGTTGTGTAATCCTGTGATTAGATCTCAGTATTTTAGTAAATCTGGATTGGCATGCCCCTTACCACCCATTGAAGACTAGAGGATTCTAGAATTGGACATTTGATTGTGGGTACAACGTTGGGTAGCCACACGTTCATTAGGCTATGGGTAAAAGACTTTCCCTCAAGGGAAAGTCTTTGTTAAGGAGAAGGGAAAGCTCTAGGTATATTTCAGATGATTACTTTTCTGTTTCTCCATACCAGAAGGGAAATGTTCTCTAATTTTCATAATAAGAACCTCAGCAAACTCCTAGAAATAAAACTTATAAAGTTTGGAGTCCTCCCCAAGGCTAGGACCTCTCAACCCAATCCATGCCCAGTTTCCAGAAATTAGTGCATGGTCCTGTAAGTGCCTCCCAGTTGGCTGGCTCCAACATGGCTTCTGATCCTAGTAACCTGTGATTCTTTATATACATAAGTCTATCCAACTTCTGAGCTAGTGGTTTCTTCTGTGACCTCAGTCTTCTGATGGATCTAAATGGAGTTGATTTTTAGTCTCTTTAGCTTTTTTCTTGTTGTGAGAACGGTAGTGATGATTTCTAAGCTCTTTAATTGTTGGACCAGAAACCACAAGTCAATAGCTTCCTCTTAGCTATATGTCCCAGTGCCAATATATTTATATAAAACAACTGGTATTGGGCCTGGTGCACAATAAGGAGTCCATTTTGAAAAAAAAAAAAGTTGGCTTTGTTTTATAAATCCTTTCATCTTGAAGTTGAAAATGTAGGAGAGGTCATGGGAACATTACTTTGAATGCAAAGAACTATAAGACATACAAATGTAGTAGGAATCACTATATGTAGCCAATATCATATTTTAAAAAATACTGCTTCAGGCAGCCTGGGTGGCTCAGCAGTTTAGCAACGCCTTCAGCCCAGGGCATGATCCTGGAGACCCGGGATCGAGTCCTGCATCAGGTTCCCTGCATGGAGCCTGTTTCTCCCTCTGCCTGTGTCTCTGCCTCTCTCTCCATGTGTGTCCCTCATGAATAAATAAATAAAATCTTTAAAAAAATAAAAAAACTGCTTCTATTGCCATTCTGAAGATTTATGACTTCTGAGTTTTCCTGAATACTGACTAAATATTCATCTTCCTGGAACAAAAGTAAAAGGCTGACAAGAATGGACAAACATACAGTCAAGTCCCTAAGGTAGTTATATTTTATGGCAGCCCCTTTTGAACATAGCACATGTAAAGAGCCCTCACCTAACACTCTGCTTTAGTCCATATCTGTTCAGAGTGTCTGTCTGAGTCAAAATGTGTCCTCCAAGAGAAGAGAAGGAAGGCTTTAATTCACTGTATTCCCAGTGTCAAAAACCAAAAGAGATCTATTTGCTATCTATCTATCTATCATCTATCATCTATCTATATCTATCTATCCATCCATGTATCCATCTATCATCTATCTATCTATCTATCTATCTATCTATCTATCTATCTATCTATCTATCATCTATCATCTATCTATATCTATCTATCTATCTATCTATCTATCTATCTATCTATCTATCGAAATTCTAACCATTATGTTTCTTTTGTGTTCCGCTGCATGAAAACTAGCAGTGTTGTGAATGGAATGTTAATTTGAAAACGTTATGTTGATGGCCACCAACAAGCGTGACTCATCATTTGAACTTGTAGAGAGTTTTATTTTTATTTATTTATTTTTTTACTTTTTTTTTGTAGAGAGTTTTATAAAATGTCTTGGAACCAACTTGTGGAGAATGAGAGAGGAGGAATTTATTCATCAGGTTGTGTCTTCCATTAGTCAAGAGTTGCCATGGGACCATTGACCTCCCCCTGACTTCTGCATTCTGTATACCTGAGAGCACCCAGAGGATGCCTTTCTGAGAGTGAGGTGTCAAAGAAGCAGGACAAGGAGCAGCACAATTGGGGATGAAGCTCACCTACACTGCATCCGTGTGAAGCCAGTCCTAGCAAAATGTGGAGTGTAAGTTAATTTGATAGGTACAGGATTGAGTGACAGCATCCTTGATAACACAACTGCTGTTTACAGGAATCAGCTCCATTTCCTGGTCACCCAGAAGTGATTACAGAAATCTTAAAAATGGAGCCAAGAAAAAAGCCAGCTGTTTTGCTTCTATTTTCTCTGAATACTAAGACTTGGGGGACGGGGGGAGAGAAAGGCTACATTCATCTGTGTCTCACACAACTGGATGGACCTTCTAAAAACCAGGTATTTTTTTCTAGGTAAAATGTGCCAATATAAGCTACCCAGAACATTTTCCTGAGAAAAGAACAGAAGATGGTATTAAGATTTACTTGTTTAAATTACTCAAATTTCAGAGTATGCTTAAGTAAAGAGGAGCAATTTCCCAGTTAGTAAATATAAGAATATTTTTATTTCCAAATTGAAATTCTCTCTGTCTCTGTCTGTCTCTGTATATATGTATATGTATTGGTGTATGTATACGTATTGAGAAAAATATGTAGACAAATATAGATGCAAATATATATTCAGGCACATATATGCCAAAGATGTGTGTGTAGGTGTGTGTGTGTGTGTGTGTGTGTGTATACACTCAAGAAGAAGAAAAGAAAGATAATAGAGAAATGAGTAAATATCCTTCACACACACACATACATACATACAGAGACAGAGATTTCTTTCCCTCAGAATGAAGCACCTCAACTCAACTATAAGAAACATAAACAGAATATAAACTTAAGGTATACTTTAAAGATTAAAATATAGAAAATTGAGTTATCTTCTTAGATGTAGATTTTCCCTTGATGCTTTCTCTGATATCTAAGATTTAACTTTACTGATGTCCTTTCAGTAAAAGAAAAACATAATATAGCAACTTCCTCACTTTCATATTTTCTAATTTCTTGGTCAACCTCTCAAACACATCTCCTTTCATCAAGGACCACCTCACAGCCCCACCTTGTCTCTTATCTTTTGTGTGTGTGTGTGTGTGTGTGTGTGTGTGTTTGCAAAACAGATGAAAGAATACATTTAATTCTTAAGATTATATCATTTTGTCAATACACTTCCCCTCTCTGCCTTTCAACATTCTACTGTCCTTGATGCTGACCCTTGTCCCCTAGTTCTTTGAAAAATGTTCTGATATTTATCTAAACTTTTCTGTAATCTTCCTTTCATTTTTCACCTTTGCTTTTGTGATATATTTTTTACACTTGAATTCCTTCTATAATCTTTTCAGTTCTGTCTATATGTAGTGTTTCGTATTTCACATATTCTTCTCTCTGACCCTGATTACTGTCTGCACCTCCTTATTTATCCCTGTTGACCTTGAACCACTCTGAACATACTTATTGGTATGTGACATTCCCAACCTTTGGGTAGACATTAATTTGTCATCTAATATTTTCCATTTCTCCTATCTGGCCTTTGTAGAATTCCATTACTTTATCCCACTGGTTGCTCCCACCTCTTATCATACTTTTGCAAAGAATGCATCCTCTTGAAATGTTGCATTTTCTCTTTTATTCTGTATTTGGATCCAAACCAGAATCATTTATATGGTTGAAGTCACTATTTCATAGTGAGTCATCTGTGTTGAGGGCCCTAAACTGAGCATAAGGTGTCATATTTTTTAATTTTCCTAAGGCAAGAAATGTAGGTCATGGCATTTAAACACAGTTAGTTTCTCTTATCAGTAGAGGAGATGTGATGACCAGCAGGCTCATTACCAAATTTATGGATATCATATGCATTTTTCTCTTTTCCTGCAGTGGCCTTCTGCTCATGATCAGCCATTGACCTATGTGACCATTTTCCCTAAACTTCTTTTGGACCTCTGCCCTTACATGCATCTGGGGGCAATAAGTAATTTTTTAAAAAAATTGATATGAAAAATTGGACCATCATCAAATATACTTTTGCCTTTCCTTCCATAAATATATTTCTTTACTTTAAAAAATAGTAATGTCCTTATTATTTGAGGATATGTCCTAGAAAGTCAGCTTAGAAAGATTACTGACATCTTTTTCTCAACTTTGACCTCTGGGCATGTTTTTTTTTTTTTTTTTTCTACTTTCTCCAACTAACTTGAGTTTCTTTCTATTCTTTACAAAGAAAACTCATAAAATTCAGCTTTTCTCAAAAAGTTTACTAAAAGTGAATTGCTGATTTTTTTTCTCAGTTTCATCTCCAGGCACAAATTCATATTATCATGTGGGGTAGTTATATAGTTGGATTTGTACAATCATATACCCAACATTTTTTTTTCCTTTTGCTAGTGCTGTGTTTATTGTCCACTGAACAATCAATGGCTGAAAACTTGAACATGTGTGCTTTAGACTGGAAACTTACTAAGAAAGTAAACATATACATATATATGGTATCCAGTTTGTAACTAGAAAGATTCAGGGGTACAATGTGAAGGAAGAGTGTCGTGTTGAATACTCCACTCTGGAAAAAAAAAAAGAATAGTCCAGCCTGATTCAAATCTAAGTTCAATCTCTCACAAGGGATCCACAGACAAATTATCTCACAGCTCCAGATCAACATGCCCATATCTGGAGATAATTATCTGTACTGCAAAACTCCTGTGAAGGATAGAGAGAGTATTTGAGGCCAACTGCCATTTGGGAATTGGCTCATAAGTGGTAAGTATAATATTGAGGATATTTAACAAATACAATTAATTGTGATAGAGAGTATTCATCATTCTTGAACTATTTACAGATCCTCCAGAAAAATTGTCTTATAGTTTCAAACAATTGTCTTATAGTTTGCATGTAAGTTAGACAGCAAAACATTATCATTCTGATTTTACATTATTTAAAGGCAACTTGCATCTAGAGTTCAATTCAACTTCAATTTCACTTTCTGGGGCTTTAAATAAATCTGGGATTCTGAAGTTAAAATTGCAACTTTGCTTTTCTGAACTTTGAAATCTCAACATTCATGTTTAATGATTTTGAGCTTATGACTATATGAAAGGGTCTTTAAAAAAAAGATTTTATTTATTTATTCATGAGAGACACACAGAGAGAGATGCAGAGACACAGGCAGAGGGAGAAGCAGGCTCCATTCAGGGAGCTAGAAGTGGGACTCGATCCCCAGTCTCCAGGATCACACCCTGGGCTGCAGTCAGCGCCAAACTGCTGTGCCACCGGGGCTGCCCTGAAAGGGTCTTTAAGGTACAGACAAAATGTGTGACACATGACATATGGCAGGGGTACAAACGCTCAAGGGGAATATAGCTCTCTTTCTCAAGACTGGGACTCACTAGCCTTGGACCAGTGGTTCTGAAACTTTACTTTTATTAAAATAACCTAGAGCTACAAACTGTTAGGTCCTATCCTGAGGGTTTCTGATTTAGTAGATCTAAAGCAGGGCAGAGAATTTGCATTTCTAATGAGTTCCCTGGTGATGCTGGTGTTGCTGTAGGTGCAGGTAGCCACCACAATCAAGATACAGAATTGTTCCATCACCTCAAAGATCGGTCTTGTGCTACCCCTTCATAGTTCACCCATCCCTTCCTACCTCTCCCCATCCCAAATCAAGGGCAAATGCTGATCTGTTTTTTGACTCTAGTTTTGTCATTTTGAGAATGTTCTATAAATGGAATTATGTGACACATGACCTTCAGATACTCACTCAGCATAAGCTCTTGAAGTTTATCCAAGTTGTTGAGTGTATCAATAGTTCATTCCCTTTCATTATTGAGTAGTATTCCATGGTGTGAATGTACCAGTTTGTTAAAATATTCACCAATCAAGAGACATTTTGTTTTTGTCAAGTTTGAGGCTATTACCAACAAAGCTGTTACGAATCATCATGTACAGGATTTTGTATAGATATAAATTTTCTTTTCTCTGGGACAAATGCCAAGGAGTGTAATGTTGGGCTGTCTGGTAAGTGTATCTTTATTTTTTAAAGAATTGACAAACTTGTCCTGAGTGGTCAGTATCAATTCTTATCAGCATCCTGGTCAACATTTGGTTGCCACTATTTTTATTTTAGACATTCTGATAGGTGTGTAATAATATCTCATTGTGGTCTTAATTTGCATTTTTCTTATTTGTTATCCCTATATCCGCTTTGGTGAAATATCTCTTCACATCTTTTGCTCATTTTCTTATTGGCTGAGTTATTATTATTTTTTTTAACATTGAGTTTTGAGAGTTCTTTATATATTCTAGAATAGGAGTTCATTATTGGATATATGGTTTGCAAGTATTTTCTCCCAGATTGTATCTTCTGCTTTATATCTCTTAACCAGGGTCTTTCACAGGGCAAAAGTTTTTAATTTTGGTAAGGTCCAACTTACCAATCACTCTTTTTTGAATTTTGCTTTTGGTGTCATGTCTAAGAATTACTTTACCAAATGATAGGATTTAAAGATTTCCTTTTTTCCCTAAATATTTTATAGTTTCATATTTTACATTTAAATCTATGTTCCTTTGTATATTTTGTATAAGGTTAAAGTTTAGGTAATTATTACAAATTTCTGTTGTTCGCTTATGAATATCCAATTGCTCTAACACCATTTGTTAAGAAGACTATTTTTTTTCTTTGAATTGCTTTTGCATCTGTGTCCAAAAAAATGTTGGTTTTACCATATTGAGCTATTTTTGAATTTTTTATTCTGTTGCATTCATCTATGTTTAGATTGCCAATTTGATGTAGTATTGATTACTATTCTTAACCAGTGGAATTATTCCTCCCATTTTACCTTTATTTTTTCAAAATTGCTTTATTCTAATTTTAACTTCTAATTCCATGAAAGTTTAGAATAAACTTTTCTATATCTACAAAAAAATCTTGCTGGGATTTTTTTTTAAAGATTTTATTTATTTATTCATTCATGAAAGACACACAGAGAGAGAGGCAGAGACACCGGCAGAAGGAGAAGCAGGCTCCATGCCGGTAGCCTGATCCGGGACTCAATCCCAGGTCTTCAGGATCTTGCCCTGGGCCAAAGGCAGGCACTAAACCACTGAGCCACCCAGGGATCCAAATTTTGATGAGATTTGTATTCAACTTTACTTGGGGGATGGAGAAGAGAATTGACAATTTTACTAAGTTCCAATCTATGAACAAATCCTGCCTCTCCATTTATTTTATTTATCTTTGTTTTTTTCCCCTCAGTGTTTTTTGTTCTTTTCAGCATTCAACTCCTGTACAGTAGATTTCTATCTCTGTATTTTAATTTTCTGGATAATTGCAAAGATTACTATGGACATCATCATGTTATTTGCAAGTAGGGGCAGTTTTATTTCTTTCTTCATGTTTTATGTACTATGCTTCCTTTAGTCTTGTCATGCTGGCTAGAACTTCCAGGACTATGTTGAACAAGATGGTAAAAGAGAACAACCTTGTCTTGTTCCTGATTAGTGGGAAAGCATTTACTTGTTCAGCATTAGATATAAAGTTAGTTATAGTTTTTGTGGGCTTTTTTTTTTTTTTAATCGAATGAATACATTCCTCTCTATTCTTAGTTTTTTGGGGGTTTTTATAATAAACATGTGTCGAGTCTTGTCAAATTCTCTTCCTCTATTAAATTACATTGTCATTAGATTTTTTTTTTCTTTGGGATGATACTGTCATGGATTATATTGACTCAATTTTTAGATGTGCACCAGCCTCGCATCCATAAAGCAAATCTCATTTGATCAAGATGTGTGTGTATGCATATATATCTGTCTACCTCTGCTAATATTTTCCCAATTTCTGTCTCTATATTTATGAGAAGTCTGTAGTTTTCATTTTTGGTATTGTCTGTCTTTGATAACACAGTCATATTGGCTTCATACAAAAGGTTGGGAAGTGTTTTCTGGAATAGTGTAAAATTGGTCCTGCATCTTCTTTAAGTACTTGATAGAATTATCCAATTAAACCATCTGGATATGAAGCATTTTTTTTAAATTATGACTTAAGCTGTCCAAATAGTTATAGGGATACTCAAACTATGTATTTTATATTGGGTGATTGTGTATCATTTGTGGTTTTTTAGGAATTGATCCATTTTTTCTAAGTTGTCAAATTTGTGTGTGTGAAGGTGTTGGTAGTCTCTCATATCAGCATTTGGATTTCTGCAGGGTCTGTAGTGATAACCCTTTTCCCATCCTGTTACTAATTTGTGTCTTCTCTCTTTCTTCCTTAGTCAGTCTAGCTAAAGGTTTGTCCATTTTATTGATTTACTTTAAAGTATGAGCCTGACATTTGACATTTCTGTATTTTTCCTGTTTTCAATTTCATTGATTTTTTTTTGCCATTATCCTTATTATTTCTCTTCTTTTGCTAGCTTTATGTTTACTGTGTTCTTATTCTTCTAGTTTCTTGAGGTAAGGCCTTAGACTTTGACATAAAACTTATTCTCTAATGTGCTTCTATTGAGTGCTACAAATTTCCCTCTTAGCACCACTTTAACTATATCCCCCAAATTTCAATTTGTTGTATTTTTATTTTGTTTCTGTTCAATGTACTTTTAAAATTTCCATTAAGACTTTTTTTTTGACCCACGGATGTTTAGAAATATGTTGTTTAGTTTCCAAGTGTTCTGTCTTACTAAAGCATCTTTTTCCTGGTGCTTTGATTATGGAGAGCAGGCTTGCCTTGGGGCTCTTTTTGACTATACCTTCTTCTATACCTTTGCAGGCTGTCAGTTTCTTCAGAATATAATCAGAGATACAAGTGGGATGAAGAAAACTCACTGTTGCAGCATTCCTGGGACACTAGAGTTTCTTGCCTCTCTTCCTTCTTCTCTCTAACTTTTGGCATCTTATGTTTGTTTTGTATTTTATGTCCAGGTGTGAGGAATGGTAAAAGCTACATTTACTCCAACTTCTTGTGAGAGTTATTATCTTTAAGTTTTTCTATTGGTCTTTTTATAGAGTTCTGTATCAACTGTGTTTTCTATGACACCAGCAGTTGCATTGTTTTGTTTTTGTTTTGCTTTTTTCATTCAATAGGACAAAGAGGGTTGGCAAGTTTAGTAATATATGATAGTTATGGAATTTCTCACCTTGGCCCCCATGAAAATATTCAGATACAGCTATCATCCTAACTTTTTATTTTTATTTTTTTAAAGATTTTATTTATTTACTCATGAGAGACACACAGAGAGAGGCAGAGACACAGGCAGAGGGAGAAGCAGGCTCCATGCAGGGAGCCCGATGTGGCACTCGATCCCAGGTCTCCAGGATCACACTCTGGGCTAAAGGCAAAGCCAAACCGCTGAGCCACCCGGGCTGCCCCATCCTAACTTTTCAAAATGTTTTATTCATTTTGAATATTACATTACAGACCTCTTAGCTAATCTTATCATTGATTTGGATCCATTTCCGACATTTCAGAAATATTTTTTCCATGTCAAATTGTGCACATTTCCACATTCTTTCAGGTTTCTTTTATTTATACATCTTAATGCTTTCCTTTATAACTTCTAACCTCTGGATGCATTTTCTCTTTTCAGGTTTTATTTTTGACCTTAGCCCCTTGCATTGTCTCAAAGCTGGGGATAATATGACATCTATTTTACTAACTAATATTATTTCTTCCTTGTTCACCCACTTCTTAGTACAGACTTTTGTATAGACTTACAACATATTCCTTCTAAAGTTATGCATGAATTGCAAGCACCAAGTAGGAATAAAATGTGATGGGAAGGGTGGTCATAAAGATTCACCCCATGTCACTATCTGAGCTTTCTCTCAACTAATGAAAGATATCTCAAATACTGTTTTTGTTAGTTTGTTTGTTTTTGTTTTGGCCTTCATTTTGCCATAATTTCTATTTAGAATTCAGATAGCCCCTGAAACTCAAGATTGTTGCTTGAACATATCTCATAAGAATAGTGTTAGCTTTTCCATAAACCATCCTAATGATGTTGCATATGTGTTTTCATGTCTTAATTTTGCATTTTTAAAAGGCTTTTACCCATGAACGCATGATGATTAAAAATCTCTCTCTCTCTTTTTCTCTGTCTCCATCCATAACTTGATCTTAATTTGATTTACCATTTATATTGTTTCTGTATGTGCACAAAAATATTGTCTGTTTTAATTGTAAGACGGATCTTCACTAAACACTTCTAACTGTTGCTCTTCATGCTATATAGCACAGTACCTTACAAATGAGATAATAAATGCTTTTTAATGATATTTACTTGTGTTTGGAAAAAGTACAAAATGTAACTCTGGAGACAGCACTTTTAGGTAACAGGCATGTAATAACTTACTTAAATCTTCTTTTGGTAATTTCACCAACATCGAGAATAAGTATAGTAACAGTGATATTTAGAATTCACTGGAAGAGAAATATATAATTTGGCAGGCTTAACAGAATGGTAAATGTACTTGAAAATTTTGGTGGGTTTCCTCCACCAAATTCATGAAAAATATTTCTACAGTTATATAGCATGCCCAGCAAAAGCAACCTCTTCCAAAAAAGAAGTAAAATAATCTAAAAATAGGGGGCAAAAGGAAGGAGAGAAAGAAAACTCTCGCATCCTTGTTCAACTTAGTAACACTTACTGTTTACATAACAGGTAACTTTCCCTATGTTCATTATAATTGGGAATTGAAAAAGTTTTATTGGTTGTAGTACCAAAACCTTGATGGGCAGATCACAAAACGGAGTTTGCCACACCTTCCGTCAGGCACCATCTTGGTGAGAGTTTTACAGCTGAGATTGCCGAAGTGTTATCTATGTTGGTTTTCAGCTTTGCATCAGATAGTGGGAGATAATGAGAAAGATGCTGGATAGCAGATTGAGATGAGAAGACAGAGGGACAAAGATAAAAGGGAAGAAGAAGCAATGTGGTGGGTGTTGCAGTAGAGATATGTACATATGCTTAGAGGGCATGGAGACTGGTTAAGAATTTTGTGGGGTTATCATTGCCAATAATGTCTGCATAGACCTAGGACTTGTAGCAACAGATGCATCCTTCTAAAGGCTAAATAGTGGTTAAATCATTTTTGTTAGGATTTTTAGTGGGTGAAGAACTGGCCACAATCCTCAGCTCTTGATGAAGCAAAACTACCATTAACAGATGCCATCCTGTGACAGTCCTCAGCCAGCTATTCCTGTCATTCATTCAACAGTAATTTTGCTGGTCCAATTCTCTCCAGCTACTCAATCAGAAGACCACAGAGAGCACATCCCCAATGGACAATGACAATGATTCATTCAGAACTAAGGAAGATATGTCCCCTTATTCATTTCTTTGTTAAGTTTCACACTAGAATATTAATTATTATATTTACAGAGAGATATATACAAACTATTTACTAGAAGGCAGAGACTATTAAAATATTTCAAGTTAAAAAAAAACTTCCAAGCTTTTCACTTTTTGAACTATCATCTATTTGTTGACATACCATTTTAACTTTTGTTCCCAGTTGTTTTGTGTTTCGATATAACTCTGAAAATATTTGTTTTTCTTTTCCTTCCAGAAAAGATTACGTTTGATGCCAGTATAGCTTGTTATTTGGAAATTATTCAAAGAATATCATTCTTTAAATCCTCAGGGGGAGTGAATATGTTCTCTAAACTCTTGTGTGTGCACTCAATTGATATTATGTCTGATTCTGAGTTTGAAATCATAGTGTAAGAGATCGCTCTGTGTTAAAGGAACAAAAAGATAAAAATTGGAGATAAAATATTAGAAAAGAAACAAGAACACTTTATTAACTAGCATAGGAAGACAAGATAAGGATAAACTTGAAAAAGGAAATAATGGCCTTAATATTTAAAGCAAGGACACTAGGTGGATGGTGTAAACTGGAAGTTATATTGTAGCTTTAATGAGTTGGCATAAAGAGTTATAAGGGGATGAAAACTTCATGGACCAGATCTGCTCCAAGTGAGAATATTTTTTCATATGGAGCAAGAAATATAATTACTGTTTAGAATTCATCATAAGTTATCTTATTTCTATTTCATTTTTCATTAGTGATATGTGATGTTTTCTTTTTTATTTTGATTTTCTTTTGGGGGGATTTTTAATAGTTTTTTTGTATCAGTTTTTTATTTACATTGTAGTTAATTAACATATAGTATAATATTGGTTTCAGGAGTAGAATTTAGTGGTTCATCACTTACATATAATGCCCAGTGCTCATCAAAACAGGCACCCTCCTTAATGCCCATTATCCATTTAACCTATGCTTCTGCCCACCTTCCCTCCAGCAACCCTCCATTTTTTCCTCTATATTTGTCTCTTATGGATTGCTTCCTTTTATCTTTTTTTCTTCCTTACCCTATATACATCTGTTTTGTTTCTTAAATTCTACATATGAGTGAAATCATCTGGTATTTGCCTTTCTCTGACTGACCTACTTCACTTAGATAATATTCTCTAGTTCCATACAAATCATGGCAAATGGCAAGATTTTATTTTTCTTGATGGCTGAGTAATATTTCATTGCATACATAGACCATATCTTCTTTATCCATTCATTAGTTGATGGGCATATTGGGCTCTTTCCATAATTTGGCTATTGTTGTTAACATTTTTATAAACATCGAGATGCACATATCCCTTTGAATCAGTAGATTTGTATCTTTTGGGTAAATACCGATTAATGTGATTGCTGGATTCTAAGGTAGCTCTATTTTTAACTTTTTGAGGAAACTTCATACTGTTTTCCAGAGTGGCTGTACCAGTTTGCATTCCCACCAACAGTATAAGAAGGGTTCCCCTTTCTCTGAATCCTCACCAACATCTGTTGTTTCCTGTGTTATCAATTTTAGCCATTTTGACAGGTATGAGGTGATATCTCATTGTAGTTGTGATCTGTATTTCCCTGATGACGAGGGATGTTGAGCACCTTTCCACGTGTCTGTTAGCCATCTGGATGTCTTCTTTAGGATAATGTCTAGTCATGTCTTCCGCCCGTTTCTTAACTGGATTTTTTTGTTTTTTGGGTGTTGAATTTGGTAAGTTCTTTATAGATTTTTGATACTAACCATTATCAGATATGTCACTTGTAAATATCTTCTCCCATTCCATAGGTTGCTTTTTTTAGTTTTGTTGATTGTTTCCTTTGATTGTGATGTTTTCAATGCATTATACTCTTCTAGGCATTTACCATAGGAGTCTGAATATAGAAACACTCCAATTTTCATGAAATTAATAGACTTTCTATACTCTAAATACATAACTGATGAACAATTTTTATCTTTGAAAACAACAAATTAGTGCTTTATGATTTTTTTCTACTTACGAAGGCTTCCCCCCCCCTTTTTAATAAGAGGAACATATTATTCATGATCCACTTTAGAAATAGAATCTATATATACACATATATATACATGTACATATATATGTATATATATATAGTGTATACAAATGCTGAGTATATGCACATACACACATAAAGTCTTAATAAAGTTAGAAAAAACAATATGAAAAGTGCCCAATTCACATATATGAAAAATAAAGGAAGAAGGCTTTTTGAAGGAATTCTCTATTTATTAAATAGTTCATGTTAACTATACCTTGAAGGAATAAGTTACCACTAATTCTTTTCTAAATAACGTTGTTTGAAACATGTCATGTCAGTGACTAGTCTCTAAAAGTGATAATGGATTGAAAATAGACTGCAATCAGCAGCTTGCCAGTGATTTCAAAGCCAATGCAGCTTTGAAAGCTATGTTGACCAACGCCTGCCTTGAAAGACTCATTTTAGCCCAGCATTGTCCAATACAACTCTCTGGGAGCATGAATACTTTCACTCTCTGCTTGGTGTAAGAGTAGCCATTAGCCACATGTGACAACTGAGCACTTGAAATGTCTCTTGCATGAGTGGAAGAGTTAAATTTTAATTTGTTTAAGTTTAATTCTTTTTTTAAGTTTAATTCTTTAAAATCAAAATGTAAATAAACACATGCAGCAAGTGACTACCACTTGAGTTTTAGTCCTATGCTTCAAATTTTTTTTAAACAAAATTTCTTTCAGTGAACTATAGAAAATTCAAAAGAAGAGTTAATACTCTGTTAAAACCCCAAGCTGAGTTTCTGGCACATAGGAGTCACTCAGTGTTACATTTTCCCCTTTCCTTTATGGTATCATATTATCATAGCCCATACAAATGATATTACAGCAACATTTATATTTGGTGCTGGTGTTTAGCATGATAAGGAAGTATGCAAGAGTAAAAACAAGGTCTTGTGAGTCAGTTGGGATAGATTCTCTTTATAGCTCTCTCCATGACAAACAAAGTCTTAGAAGAAAAATCTCCCCTCTTTTGTTCCCAAAGGTGAAGTTGGAGGGTCACGGCCTTCCTCCCATGTAGGACTGTGATTGCATTAAATTAAACAATACAAGATTGTTATTTTTAAAGTTTAAACACAATTGACTAATGGCAATTCTGTCTATAATACTTAGAAAAACTGTATGTTGGGCTGAAGGAAGGGCAAATGCCATTTTAAAGTGTAGCCACCTTCAAGTTATTCTACATGTATTATTTCCAGGAAATATCTTTTTGGGAAAAGTAAACCAAACTGAAAAAATCTATCTGAATATATATGTGCCATAACTTGCCTCCAGACTGCAACATAGAGAGTGAATCTCTACTCTCTGACAAGAATATGACTTTAAAAAATTCTAGTCTGTTTCTCTCAGTTAATATATGGCTTAAATTTGCACATAGATGGTATAAATTAAAATTCAAAATCTCCTTCTTTTTGTGGGAAAGAATTTAGGGTCCAATCGTACTCCTACCATGTACCTAACTCCCTTGACCACCTTGGGGAGGGTGGTCACAAGGTCTTTGGTAGACCATCACACCGACTCCCCCTGCCCCAGGAAGGCATTCTCAGGTTTCCAAAGGTCTGGAAGTTCAAAACCTATGCCGCTTGTTGGCAGATACAGTAATTTATGGACGTGGAAGACACAGGAGCCAGAGGGGAGAGCATGGCATTTGGGCTACTGGTTTAAAGAAGGAATGGAATTGGTCGTCAGAGAGGAGTCTTAAAATCTGAACCAGCGAGTTTCAGATTTCCCCTTTTCCTGTCTTGATGGGTGGAAAACCCAGAACATGCTACCCAGAGAGGATCCATGAAAGACAAAAGAGCAATGCAACCGGCCTGAAGCCGTTTGCCTGGGAAATGTCTTTGGGCTGCTGCTGAGAACCCGGGAGGAAGAAAACAGTCATAAAAAGGTGATGGTGCCGCAGGGTGCGTGGGCAGGCGGAGGAGGCAGATTGGAGGCTCGGTGGGGGCTCCTTGGGCAGGGCTGTGCCCACGAGCGGCACCCCCACGGACTGCACATATCTGGGGGCTAAACCTGGCCTCAGCCTTCATGTGGCCAATGAAAACTGACATTTCCCATATCCCAAGGTTAGCTTAACAGTAATTAAAGCATCACATTGCACACGATTCTTTCCATTATAATTTAAGTGGATTTTATGCTATTTTAAAAACCATTCTAGTTCCCACTGTGAATAATGAATACAAATAAAGTTGAATGTCAGACCTGGAATACAAATCAAATAAGAAAACCTATAAGTATCCCAAACATCTGCCCCACACTCCCGGAGTCTCAGGGGCTCAGCGGCCGGCCCGATGTCCTCATAAACGGTTGCTCTGCTTTGCTTTTGATGTCAGGCCACCGCACTGGGCCACTTCTGCTCCACTAAGAGTGATAAGGTACTTTCCACTCTGAGACATCGTTCCAGCTTCCACAGTGTTTCGAGCAATTCATTCATCTTTCTAAGCAGCTATATGAGATGGTGCCAAGAGGATTTCTGAGGAAATAGACACACCTACCCTGAAATCACAAGGTCTTACAGATAGGATCTTTTTTTGTTTTTTTTTTTTTTGTTGTTGTTGTTGTTTTGTTTTGTTTTGTTTTTTGTTTTTATTTTTTTGCTTGTTTTGTTTTGTTTCTGTTTTTGTTTTTTTGTTTTTTTTGTTTTTTTTAACCACTAATAGGATGGGGATTTTTGCTCGATTCATTTACTACACCTTCAGCCAGTGCACTTATGTTCCTGCCTCTCCAAATCTCTAGGAGGGGCTATTTACAGTTATGTTCTCCTCCAATTGAGGATGTGATATTGTCGTGTTCTGACTCACACAACAGAAGGTTGACATCGGCACATCTCGCTCATCTCATTGTTGTTTCATGAAATAGGAAGAGAGATTGGAAACAGAGCTTCGCACAGTCTAGCTCGAAGGATAGTGCAGAAAGGTTGTGATCTCATAACTCCATTTATAAATGCATGAGGGGGGACAGATTTGGGTGCCTGCTGCCTCTCCCCATAGACACCCAAGAGGCAGAAACCGGGGAGACAAGCCTCTAGCCCTGCCGTCACTCACTGTAATGCGTAAGAGCTTGGAAACGGGAGTTGTTTTTAGTTTTTTATTATTACTACCCTGAAAAGCATTAATATTGTCATACAGATGGTCACCTATGTTGGAAGCTTATGAAAGAACTCTAAATTGTGGCAAGATTATTCTAAATTTAGGAAAGCATCAACTCCCTAATGCTAAAGGTGGAGCCGTGCTGCTAAACATATTAGTGTTTCTTAATTCAAACACCTGTTCTGCCCGGACGATACATAAAAAAGCTCTTATTTATTGCTTGCATCTCCGGTTCAGATTTAATCTCACTATAAATTCATCTCATGTTAATTTATGTGCAAACAAAGACACACACATTTTAAATATCCGAAATGCTGGAAATAAACTTATTTTTAATTTTGTGCTTGTTTTCCATTTGTCAACCAGCAAATGAAAGGACTGAATAAATCATGCACTAATTGCCAGCGGTGCTAAATTTAGTGTGAGATCTGGAATCCTTTTGATCAAAACCGCTGAATATGAAATCATCCTCAGCTCTCTAGGCAACTTTATCTGCCTTGCTATTCTCCATCTGTCAGTCACCTGGGAATTTGTGAACTATTCCATATGTCAGGCTTGTCAATCACAATGGGATGTGGGAACTATCTGCCTACTGCATAGGAATTCTTGTTAAAAAATTAATCTGCATTTAACTAGAAGTTCTATATTTTGAATACCATCTTGTTTGGTGTTTTGAGATTCTTTCCCTCTGTAGAAGGTTAATAGAAATAAATTGTATTTCAATAGTATAGATCAAAAGTCTTCATTTAAATAACATTTACAAGCGTGGGGCCGTTACACTTCTATCCCATGTTATATATAGCCAGTGGAATGTGCCTGCACAATATAACAGTTAAAATAGAATGCCCCTCTGATGGGAACACTGAATCTGGCAGCAACCTATCTTAAGTACTGACATTCTAAATGTATATAAATTAAAAAGTAGTAAACACATCCACATCTCATTGTTTTGAGATCCATGAATTTTCTGAGATAGTTCTGAGAGAAAATGTTTTACCAAAGGTGCTTTGTTTTAAACTGGAACATACTTAAAATATTTAAATATCTCATTTAAATAAAGATGCGAGGAAACTCATGTTCATCACAACATCATATTATTATTCCAACCCAATTAAGAGAATAGAGGGAAACTAGAGAAACCCTATAAATCGTATGTAAATACAGGATGTTTAAATATCCACTTCATTTAATTTGAAATGTTTACATATTTCATATTTTAACTCCATCGACATCTGATAGAATTTGAGATAAAATAAAGCAGAAACTATTAGAAGAAGATTAAAATAATCATGGAATAAATTATAATGATGCTAGAAATCCAAATGAATGTACAGATCTTACAGCTATGTGACCTGAAACAAGTTATTTACTTTTTGGTGCCTGAGGTTCCACATCTGTGATTATGTGGACACGAATAGATACTAATCTATAAGGTTTGGAAGAAGTTGAAATAATGTTATGCAAAATACTTAAGAAAATGCCAGGGAGACAGACAACACTGAGTAAATGTTACCTATTCTATCAGTAGGGTCAGGATCCATTCCGGGCAGTTTGCAAGAGGGAATTTAATACAGAGAGCCAGTCACAGAAATGTTGGAGGAGTGAGTCCATTTGCCACTTTGTACCACCTGGAAATCAACCAATCATTTCCCTCCACATTTAATGTCCTTCAGATTTTTCAAATTATTCTGAAGAAGGGAATTGTTAAAATAGCCTGTAGTTCCCTAAGAACAAAGTTAGCACCAGTTTTCCAGTTGTTACTGTACAGCCATCCACCCTTAGAGTATCCACTCTTTGTTTTTTAACCCTAAATGGATCAGAAACATCTTGAATTCCTGCCTTAAAAAAAAAAATCAGTCCCTTAAATTAGCAACATTCTTAAACTGTTGCCTAATGGTATCTGAATACAGCTCTTAAAAACCAATGTTATATATGTCAGCACATTTGCCTAGGTTGCTATTCAAGCAAAAATGCCATACAAAGCAGAAAATAAAGTAACAGAGAGTAAATCAGAAAAAAGAAGAAAGATGAGATTTAAAAATTGTTTTGCTCTATCATTGCTTATTTTCTCAGCTATGCCTGCTACTTTCTCTAATCAAGATTGACACCCAAGATACATAATTTGATAAATAATTGCAAAATTAAAACATATAGTTTTGTTAAGAATGTGTGATCTTATGCTAGAAATACAGAAAAAATTCGAGTTAGAGAATTTTTTTACATGACATCTCAAGTTAAAAGATAAAATAAATAATATTAATAAATATATGAAGGGCAGTGATTTAGTTGAATTTCCTTCCAAAATGAGCACACATAGCATGTTGAAAATAGAAAACACATTTAGCTTGAATAAAATAGCCATGAAAGTATTCCCTAAAATCATACATAAAGTTAAAACTAAAAATATTTTTACATAGAATAAAAGAGAAACATAAGGATGCTATTGTCACTTACACTAGACAACATTATAGTGGATGTCCTGGCCAATGCAGTATGCTAAGAAAAAGAAAAAATCATGATATGAAGATTGCAATAAAAGAGAAAAACTGTCTTTTGGACCATATGACAGACAAATCTAAAAAAGTAAAAAAAAACTCTAAGAAGAAGCGCTAAAAATCTATTGTGATAAAGGAGATCAGAGAGAAGTCCGCATAGAATTCAACATTAAAAATTTCTTTTTTCCAGGAATAACTGAATAGGAAATTTATGTATAAAATATCTGACTTGCTAGGGCAACACAAACTATAAAATATCTGTGGATTAACTTGATTAGAAATGCTCATAAGATATCTAAAGCAGTCTACATGTTATTTGAAAGGATATTATAAAATAATTCAGAGAACTACCTTATTAGAAAACAGAAAGATTTAGTATTAAGAAGTCATCAATTCTTGAAATAATCTATAAATTTAGCCATTCCAAATAAAAATGCTAACAGAAATATTTTAATGCAACTCATAAGCAAATCCTAACTTTCATCTGGAAAGAAAATTCATGGAAATTATTTTTAAAAACCCTGGGAAATAACAAAGATACTTGACTTGTTCCAATAGATTAAAAATATATTATAAAGCCAGAGTAATTAAATTAGTAGGGTATTGGCATAGGAATAAATAGAAAGTCACTGGAACATTATAGACAGTATTAAAATTGATCCAAGTATGATAAAAGGGCACTCAAATTAATGGAAAAAAATGAAGAACTGTAATAAATGCTATTGGAAACTTTGGCTTTCTTTTGGATAAGAACATTTACATTAAACCATATAAAATTAACTTCTAAGGAAAGCTATGAAGCATTAGAATAAAAGCTGATGTGTGAAATGAAGGTCTTTTCATACCTCAGAATTTTGCTGAAGTTTAAGTAAATTGATACTTGTAACACATCCAAAATATAGGGAAGATTTCACTGTTCTTACTATTTTTTTTAAAGATTTTATTTATCCATTCTTGGGAGACAGAGAGAGGCAGAGACATAGGCAGAGGGGAAAACAGGCTCCCTGCAGGGAGCTCAACGTGGGACTCAATCCCAGGACCCTGGGATCATGACCTGAGCGAATGCAGATGCTCAACCACTGAGCCACCCCAGTGCCCTTCTCAGTATTATTTCTTAAAGAATCTTGGTTTTATGTTTAGCTTAAGAATATCTACTCCCATTCCAATGGGAGCAATTTTCTCTGATACTTTTTTACTAAAACTTTCTCAACTTGGATAAGGACACTAGGAATTGAATGCAGCCAGGCTGATGTAGAACTCTTCATAGTCATTAGTCTATATTACCTCCCTAGGTAGACAATATAAATAGTAAAGAAAAACTTCTGTATAGAGAAGGATATAATAATTAAGTGATAGTCTTAAAAAAACTTATTTGCAAAGTATAAGCAGTAAAATAATAAAAAATTACAATATATACCAGGCACTTATTAATCTAAAAGAAAAGAAAAAAAACTTGAAAAATGGGCAGAGAGCTTATAAGCATACAATTTAGGGAGTCAATGTATATAAAATTTCAAATTTATTTGTAGCTAAGGCATATAAATTTAAGTATTAATGAAATCTTATTTTTCACTCAAGCCATAAAACCAATTAAAAAATAGTATAATTTCTTGCTGATAGTGTGGTCAAATGGATATTTTCATACATTTTTTGGAAATTTAATATAATGAATAATTTTTAAAGTGCAGATTCTACCACAAAAGATTTGGAGTGTACATATCTTTCAAATAACCAATACTATATATCTAGGTAATATCGATAGTATATGTGTACAGCAACACACAACACTTATTTTTAATGCATTGTTGTGGAAAGGGAAATATCAGAAATATTCATCAACAAGAAAAAAGCTTTATGTCACTTTAGGTACTAAAATATTATTTAACACTATCATTTAAAAGAATGGAGGGATATCTATATGTATGAAAGCACAAAGTTCTAAAGGTTCATTGGTAAATATATATACATTCAGCATGGTCTAACATGTGTGTAATTGGACTCAAAATGGATTAAAGACTTGAAAGTAAGACCTGCAACTATAAAAGTTCTAGAAAAAAACATAGAGGGTAATCTCTGCATATTGGTCTTGGCAGTGCTCTTTGAGTTTGATGCTAAAAGCCAAAATAAACAAGTAGGACTACATCAAACTAAAAAGTTTCTTTCCAGAAAAGAAAACTGTCGACAAAGTGAAAAGGCAACTGATGGCATGGGGAAAAAATATTTGCAAACCACATATCTGATAAATGGTTAATATCCAAACTATTCAAGGAATTAATATAATTCAATAGCAAATGATAATAATAATAATAACTCAATTAAAAATAATAAATTACCTGAACCAACATTTTTCTAAAGAAGACATAAAAATAGCACTAGATACATGAAAAGATGCTCAATATTCCTGCCCATAAAGGAACTGCAAATCACAATCACAACCTGTTATGATGGCTTTTATCAAAGAGACAACAAATAACAAGTGTTGGCCAGGATGTGTAGAAAAGACAGCCATAGTACACTGTTGGTAAACTGGTAAAGTGGTAAAGCCAGTATCAGAAACTGTATGGAATTTTGTTAAGAAATGAAATACAGAACTACCATATGACCTGGCAATCTCACTTCTGGATATATATCCAAAGGAAACATCATTGTCTTGAAGTGATTATCTGTACTCTCATGTCCATTGCAGCATTATTCACAATAGCCAAGGTATGGAAACAATATCAGTGTTTGCGAATGGATGAATGATTGGAGAAAATGTGGTTTAACATTATGGAATATTATTCAGCCTTTAAAAGGAAGAAAATCCTGTTATCCGTGACAATAAGAGTGAACTTGAAGGTATAATGCTAAGTGAAATAAGCCAGACAGAGAAAGCAAATGCTACATGGTATCACATATAAGTAGGATCCACAAAAGAAGAAAATTCAAACTCATAGAAACACAGTAGAAAAGTGGTTGCCAGGGGCTAGAGATAAGGGAAAAAGGGAGAAGGTGGTAAAGGGTGCAGTCTTTCAGGTGTAAGATAAATAAGGCCTGAGAATCTAATGTATAATGTATATAATGTATATAATGTATATAATGTATATAATGTATATATAATGTATATAATGTATATAATGTATAGCTGATAACACTGTATTGTGCAATCAAAATTTGCTAGAAGAGTAACTTAAATGTTCTTAGTAAAATAAATAAATAAATAAATAAATGATAAAAATAAGATTCAGAGAACAAAAAACAAAAATTAGAAAGTGAGAAAAGAGACAAATACATAATTATAGCTGGGGACTTTATTGCTCCCCTCAGTAAAAAAGGAACAAGGTAGACAAAAAAATAATGATGTGGAATAGCTATACATTGCTATCAATCAGTTAATCTAGATAATCCTTATTGAATAATATGCTTGACTGTACATAATATGCACTATATTCAAATGTACTTGAAACATTGGTCAGGATGGACTGTATACTGAGCTATATAATGAAAGCCAATAAATAGAAAGAACTGAACTCATACATGATGTATGTTTACTAACCACAATGTAACTAAATGATAAACAAATAGTAAAAAAATATAGAAAATATTCAAAATTAAAAATTAAGGCATTATAAACATCCCATGGATGAAAAAATAAAAGCAAAATTAATAAAATACAATGTATTAAAACTTGAGTGTCTGAATGTTGCAACTAAAGTAGTGATTAGAGAGGAATTTATGCTTATATATATATATTTTTAAGATTTTATTTATTTATTCATGAGAGACACAGAGAGAAGGAAGCAGAGACACAGGCAGAGAGAGAAGCAGGCTCCACGGAGGTCGTGGGACTCGTTCCCGGGTCTCCAGGATCAGGCCCTGGGCTGAAGGTGGCGCTAAACTGCCGAGCCACCCAGGGATCCCTTTAATTTCTCTTAGCAATGTTTTTTAGCTTCCAGTGTGCAAATCTTTTGTCTTCTTGGTAAAATTTATTCCTAATTACTTTATTCTCCTGTTTTCATAACTGGAATTGTTTTCTTCATTTCCTATTCAGATTGTTCATTTCTTTTAAGATTTTATTTACTTATTTGAGAGAAAGAGTTGGATAGAGAACAGGAGCAGAGGGGAGGGGCAGAGGGAGAGTGAGAAGGCGACTCCCCGCTGAGCAGGGAGCCAGACTCAGACTAGGGGCCTCATCCCAGGACCCTGGGATCATGGCCTTAGCCAAAGGCAGACGCTTAACCTACTGAGCCACTCAGATGCCCCCTATTGGCAGTGTTTAGACATATTTTTGTTTGTCACAATATAGGGGGATGGTGAGTGTTATTGTATCTAGTGGGGAAAGGCCAGGAATGCTACTGAACATTTTTCATTCTTTTAATAAATGGGATGGCCCTCCACAAAAAAATAATTACCTATCCCCAAATATTAATTGTAATAAGATTGAGAAACCTGTTAATACACTTACGTCATTTAAAATTTTGTAATTAGTAATGAAAAGCTTTTGGCCAGGAAAATTCTAAGTCCAGTTGTCTTCACTGTTAGAGTTTATTGAACATTGGAGGAAAATGAACACCAATATTACACAAACTCTTTCAAAATAGTAGAAGAGGGGACATTTCTCAATGTATTTTATAAAGCCAACTTTCTCTCATATGGTTGCAAAACAAAGAGAATACAAGAAAACTACAGATCTATAAGCCTTATGAATACTGATGAAAAATGTTCAACAAAATGCCAGAAAGCATTATTTGGCAACCTATTAAAAGAAATATATGGCAAGACCAAGTGGGATTTATTCCCAGAAAGCACAGTTAGTTTAACACATGAAAATCAGTCGATGTAATACACCATGTTAATAAGATAAAGGGAAAATACCCACATGATTATTTCAACTGAAGCAGGAAAAAATGTCAAATTTTAGCATCCCTTCATCATAGGAACACTCAACAAGTAATAGAATAAAACTTCTCCAACATGATAAAGAGAATATATGAAAAACCCATAGCTTCTATCATACTCAATGATGAAAGATGGAGATTTTTCCCCTAAAATCAGGAATAAAACAAAAATGCCTACATTTGTCATTTCTATTCAATGTAGTATTGAAAGTTTTAGCAAGAACAATTAGGAAAAAAGAAAGTGTAGTATTGAAAGTTTTAGCAAGAACAATTAGGAAAAAAGAAAGTGAAAGAAAGGAAGAAAGAGGAAAAGAAGGGAAGAAAGAAAAAAGAAATAAAGAAGAAATGAGAGGTATCCAAATTTGAAAGGAAGGTGTAAAATTATCTCTATCCTCAAATAATATGATCCTATATGCAGGAAACCTTAAAGATTATACACACACACACACACACACAGCTGTTAAGGCTAATAAATTTATCAACACACAAATATAAGTTGTCTTTCTCTACAATAACAATGAATATGAGGCATATGGGTGGCTCAGTCCATTAAGCATCTGCCTTTGGCTAAGGCCATGACCTCAGGGTCTTGAGGTGAGCCCCAAGTTGGGCTCTCTGCTCAGTGGGAAGTCTGCTTCTCACTCTCCCTCTGCCCCTCCTCTCTGCTCATGTTCTCTACCACGTCTCAAATAAATAAATAAATAAAATCTTTTTAAAAAAAGAAAGAAAAATCAAAATAGGAAATTAAGAAAACTATTCCATTTATGAAAACAGAAGAATAAAATAATCAGGAATAAATTTTGCCAAGGAGACACAAGTCTTACACACTGGAAACTGAAATAAAACATTGCTAAAAGAAATTACAGAAGACAAATAAATGGAAAGACATACCATGTTCATGGATAGTAAGACACTATTTTTTTCATGTATGTACCATCCAAAATGATTTATAGATTCAATACAATACTTACCAAAAAGCAAAACTTATGTTTTTACAAAAATGGAAAAACCAATTCTAAAATTCTTATGGAACCTTAAGGGACCCAAGTGGCCAAAGCAATCTTGAAAAAGAACAAAGTTGGAAGACTTCTGATTTTAAAACTTACTACAAAGTTGTGGTAATTAATACAACGTTGTACTGGCAAAGGCCAGTCATAAAGATCAGTAAAACAAAAAAAGAAAAGAGAACTCAGGAATATACTTTCACATACATGATCAATTATTATTTGGCAAAGGTGCTCAGCCCATTTAATAAAGAAAGGACAGTCTTTTCAATAAATGATACTGGGAAAACCAGATATTTGAACACAAAAGAATGAAGTTGGGTCCATACTTTAGACTATATACAAAAATTAATTAAAAAATGAATCAAAGGCCTAAATGTAAGACTTAAATATATGAAATGCTTTAAAAAAACATAGTGGAAAACTTTATGATATTGGAGTTGGCAATGATTTCTTGAGTATGACACCAGAAGCACAGGCAACAAAAGATTAAATAGAAAAATTGAACTTCATTAAAATTAAAAATGTGTATCAAATGAGTGAAAAAGACAACCCATAAAAGGGAAGAAAATATTTGTAAATCATATATCTAATAAGGAATAATGCCCAGAATATATAAAGATCTTCTAAAACTCAAAAACAAGAAAACAACCCAATTGAAAAATGAGCACAGGACTTGAGTAGCTGTGTCTTCAGAAAGGAGGTATCTAGAATAGACAAATTCATAGAGACAGAACGTAGAATAGAGGCTCCCAGGGGCTGGGGGAGATTGGAATGGAGAGTGGCTTAGACGGTGCAGAGTTTCTGTTTGAGATAATGAAAAGGTTCTGAAAATATTGGTGATGGTAAATAAACATTGCAAATGTACTTATGTCCCTGAATTGTATACCTTAAAATAGCTAAAATGGCAAATGTTATGTAATATATATTTTACCAGGATAAATGAAAAGAAATAAACATATTCCTAGACCAATACAATTTGGGAGAATGTATTCCTAGCTGACCTGCTTTACCAGATGTACTAAAGGAAGCTCTGAAAGCCTAAAGAAAGTGACACCAGGTGTTAAATACACAAGAAAGAAGATTATTAGAAATGGTAATATGTGGATAAGTATAAAGTCGTATATACTTCTCCTTTAAATGAATATAACATATTATTTTATATGTATTAATTTATATAAAATAAATATAAAGGTTATATATATGATATATATCCTTTTCCTTTAAAACAATAGATTGTATAAAGTGATAATTATAGCATTGTCCTGTTGAGTTTATAAAGATATGATGTAATTTCTATCTATTATATAAGAATAGTGCAAAAGACAGATAAGGAAAACAGGGCTGAACTGCAGTAGAGTTTCTATATTTTATCAAAATTGTTGGTATTGATCTCAAATAGATTTTAGGAAGTTAAGAAATGTAATGTTAGGGGCACCTGGGCAGGTCAGTGGTTGAGCATCTGCTTTTGGCTCAGGTCGTGATACTGGGGTCCTGATATTGAGTCCCATATCAGGCTCCCCAAAGGAACCCTACTTCTCCTTCTGCCTCTCTCTTTGTCTCTCCTGAATAAACAAATAAAAATCTCTCTGAAAAAAGAAAAAGAAAAAGAAATTCAATGTAATTCTGAAAGCAACCACTAAGATAATAAATTTTAAGATGGTTAACAAGTCAACAAAGGAATTACAAATTACATTAAAATATCTCTCTAAAAAATTAAAATATCTCTCTAACATAAAACAAGGCAACAAACAAGAAGTAGAAACACAAAAACAGATGAGCAACAAACACAAGATAAATAGTAAAAAGGTAGGAGTAAATCCAACCCTACTTATAATTATCCTAAATGAGAGTGGAATAAACACTTAGATCCAAAGGCACTTTTTAGACTGGTTATAATACAACTATATACTGTACACAAAACACACAGGAGCTTAAAAAAATATAACATTCTCTTGGAAACCTTGTCACATAAAACCATGGATTCTGAGTTTACTTGCCATAACTATTCCTGTAGCTAGGGACAATTTGCTAAAGTTATTCTAAATATAAGATGTTTTCTTCCTAGGAAATGTAATTATTTCAATTGGCAAGTATAGACCAGTTCACTTCCCTTCCTTATTTCCCCAGGGGAATCCCTGAGGAAATCCTAAAAGGAGTGAATAGATCACAACCCAGCTGCTTTAACTCTTTCCTTTCTATGTGACAATTTTTTCTTGAGTATACACTTAAGAGTGTAATTGCCTGCAAAGAAAGTTAACTTTCACAGATTTTTTAAAAAATTTTTTTAAAGATTTTATTTATCAAGAGAGACACAGAGAGAAAGGCAGAGACACAGGCAGAGGGAGAAGCAAGCTCCCTGCAAGGAGCCCGAGGCAGGACTCGATCTCAGGACCCCAGGATCATTACCTGAGATGAAGGCAGATGCTCAACCACTGAGCTAGCCAGGTGCCCCCAGATTTTTTATTCAGTTAGAAACTTCCTTATTAATATGTTAAAACTTGTTGCAAGAGATTCTTGTTTTTTCAGTGGGTTAATCTTTGTTTCTTGGTTTCCATTTTGGTCACCTGATCTTTGATCATCTTTATTAATTTTCTATGCATGCTGTTTAGCTCTTTGAGCACAAATTTTTGTCCCCATAATCTGAATTTCTTTTGCATTAATGTTATGATTTGCTCTTTCTGATAATAAACCAAATAGTGATATGAAGAATTAATTTTGTGTATTCTTGTGATAAAGATATCTTACATCTTTTTGAAACTTTCCTTAAGAATTACAAATAGTAATGTTCTTACATCTTCAAGGAATGCGATTGACTTCTACGATTTTTTGTTTGTTCTACTCTTTGTTTTCTTTTTTAAAAATAAACTTTTTGCTATAGGATAGTTTGGGATTTACAGAAAAGTTGCAAAAATAGTACAGGATTCTTATATATCCCACACCAAATTTCCCCTAATATTAATATTTATATAAACATGGTACATATTATACCATATATATCTTTCATAATGAATTAGCTAATATCGATAGAGTATTATTTTAAAGATGTATTTATTTAATTTTTAGAGAGAGAGAGAGCAAGGGGAGGGGCAGAAGGAGAAGGAGAGAGAGAATCTCAAGAAGACTCCTGCCCAGCATAGAACCAGGTGTGAGGTTTGGTTTCACCACCCTGAGATCATGACCTGAGCCAAAATCAAAAGTCAGACACTTTACTGACTGAGCCACCCATGTGCCCCAGTACAGTATTACTAACTAAGTCCATACTTTATTCATATCTCTTTGGTTTTTAGCAAATGTTCTTTTTATGTTCAAGAATGTCATCCAGGTTATCTCATTGCATTTAGTCATGTGGTTTTTTAGGCTCCTTTGGACTGTGACAGTTTCTCAGCAAAATCGAGTACATTCACATAGTTGTGCAACCATCATCACAATTCACTTCTAGAACTTTTTCATCATCACAAACTAAAATTGTACATATTATCCAAAAATCCCATTCCCACCTTTGATCAGTCCTTAGCAATTACCATTGCACTCTGCCTCTATAAATTTGCCTATTCTAGACACTTCACAGAAATGGAATCATACAATATTTGTCTTTTTATGTTTGACTTATTTCAATTAGCAAAATATTTTCAAGATTCATTCATCTGTAGCATGTGTTTGAATTTCATTGCCTTTAAAGGCTGAATGATATCACCTTTATGTCTATGCCATATATCTTGTATGTCTATACCACAATTTCTTTATCCAACATTTGTTGGTGAACCTTCTAGCTATTGTGAATAATGCAGTTATAAATATTTGTGTACAAATATCTGTTTGAATTCTACCTTCAGTTATTTGGGGTTTATACATAGAAGTGGAATTGCTGGATAGTATGGTGAGTCAATGTTTAATTTTTCAGGAACAATCCTCCACAGTGCTTGTACTATTTGACATCCCCACCAGCAATGTATAGAGGTTATAGTTTCTCCACATCCTTATCCAATGTTTGCTATTTTCTGATTTTTGGATAATAGCTATTCTAATGAGGGCAAAGTAGTGTCTCATTATGGTTTTGATTTGCATTTTCCTAATGACCAGTAATACTGAGTATCTTTATATGTTCTTATTGGTCGTTTGTGTATCTTCTCTGAAGAAATGTCTATTTTAGTCCTTTGTCCATTTTTGAATTGAGTTGTTTGTTTTGTTGTTGTTGAGTTCTCAGAGTTCTTCATATGTACTAAACATCAATCCCTTTATTGATGTTATATGAATTACAGATATTTTCTCCCATTATGTGGGTTGCCTTTTATCTTTTGTTGCCTCTGCTTTTGGTGACATATTCAAGAAATGACCTCCAAATTCAATGTCATAAAGATGTTCTCCTATGTTTTCTTCAAAGAGTTTTATAGCTCTAACTCTTTTATTAGGTTTTTTAGCCATTTTAATTTTTGCATACAGTGTAAGGTAGGGTAACACATCATTCTTTTACACATGGGGATTGTTTTCCAAGCATCGTTTGTTGAAAAGACTGCCTTTTGATCCATTGAATGGTCTTGGCACCCTGGTAAAAAATCATTTGACATGAGGGTTTGACATGGGGGTTTGTTTCTGAGCGTTCTATTCTACTGCATTGTTCTATATGTCTTTCTTTACGATAGCTACCACACTGTTTGTTACTGTACCTACCCCCTTCTATTTTGTTTCTGGTATAGACTTTTTAAAGACGGTTAGTGATATTTTTCTAATTTTTCTTTTCATAAATGTGGTAATCCATTAGGAAATAATCCATTTGAGATGCATATTTAATTGAAAAATACATTCTTTGAGTTCAGTGCCTGGAGTTATGTATTCTGCTCCTGGTTTGTTCTATAATCAAGATAAAGTTAAAGCTAGAAGACAGCTTGTATAGTCTCATATTTATGACTAAATGGCTTCTCTGTTATGTTGGTTGTGATGATTCTATTGCCAGTGGCCTGCTTCAGGATTGGGTTGCCCCTGTTTAGATATTCTCCCAACATCATGCAGCTTGTTCATACCCTCCTAAGGGGATGCAGATGGAAAAGAACCATGTTTCAGATCTTTTTGTAACCAATTTTCAGCTTTTGAAAAGTGAAAATTTTTAGGCTTGCTCTTAGTAACATATTTTAACAAATCTCATTGGAGGTGGAATGCCTCCTGGGTTCAGTAACATGATCAATTGGTGCCATTAGTTTGGGGTCCTATCAGGAATTTTTAACTTCGCAGAAACTTTATTGTACAATGAAATATTGAAGGATAGAGCCCTCAGATACTTCTACTTTACTGTCCTCCTGGAGGTCATGGGTTCTTATTAAGATCACAATTGATTGATGTTCTAGAGTTTCATATCATAGTAATGAGATTAAAATTTTAAAAAATACTATTTTTCATTTCTGGTAACTCTTTTGCTTTCAGTAGTGAGTGCTGGGGAACATTTTAGAACAAGTCATATTTTTAAGTAATATATACATTTCTAGTTGTCTATTTGGTAACTATTACTTGATTAAAACATTATTTATATTTATTTATTTAAAAAGTAAGGGGTCAACTAGATGGCTCAGTTGGCTAAGCATCTGCCTTCTGCTCAGGTCCGGATCCTAAGGTGCTGGGTCGCAGCCCCAGGTTGGGCTTCTTGCTCAGCGGGGTATCTGTTTCTCCCTCTGCTTCTGCCTCTCCACCCGTTCACATTCTCTCTCTCTCTCCTCTCTCTCTCTCTCCCTCAAATAAATAAATAAAATAATAAAATATTTTTTAAAAAATACATAAATAAAAAAATAAAAGTAAAGAGGGCAGCTTACTCTCCTATAAAGTTGAGTTAGTCCTTCTTCTGTGCTATCATAATGACCAGTAAAGTCACCTATGACTGCACTGACCACACTGAAATATAGACCATGAGCTTCTTGAAACATGTATCTTCCCCTCATTCATTTTTGTGAATATAACATGCAGCGAGCTAAAAATAAATGTATATGCAATGCATTTATTTGTTTACTGAACAAAGACTAGTTCCATCTTTTCAGTACAACATGCAAAGAGACACTGAAAACAGAATGGTAAGAATAAGATACATGATATCTGTACTCACCGAACTTATATTTTAAAGGGAGTATATTTGTTTAAATATAATCACTGAACAAACACCACATTTCAAGTGTTTACATAAAAAAAAAACAAGGTGTTTTAAGACTAGATAATAGGAACTCATTTTTGTCTGAGTAAAGAATGATGGAATAAATTTAGTGAAATGTTGTAACATGATTATAAAGATTCATATTGATAATTGGAAATTACCATTTAAGAAAAAACAGAAAATACAAATAGACCAACATTAATTCAATTGCTTAGAGTGAGAAAGGAGGTTTCATAACTGCAATTAATTGGCAGAAGGTGTAAAATTAATGAAGGTCATTTAAGGAAGTTGGACCATCTTCTTCAGAGTCCTACTCTTCTAAATTGGTCTCCTTTTGCACAGTGTGATTGTTCCAGTTCTTCGGTTGATTGGGCACAGACCTCAGAGGAGCATGTGATAAAGTTCACCTTCCTAAGATGGCCTCAGTAATGAACATGCATTTATATAGTGAGCTTTTGCAGTAGCATTGTTTTTCCCAGCAAACAGAAATATGCTCCATTAGAGTAAGCACAGATTTGCTGGAGATACTATTGAACTCCTTACAGACCCTCTTCTCAGATAAATTATCATCAGCTCTAGGATCATATCTTGGTCATCTTTGTTTCTCTAATATCTATCAATTGTCCAATATTAAGTTGATATTCAACTAATTTTAGTTGGATAGATGAATATTCATATGTCTAACATTTGCTCAATAAAATAGTTGATAAATTAAGTTAAAGAGAATTTTAAGTCAATAGTTTGTTTTAATTTATGTTCATTTTTACATCACCACATATAACAACATACAAGTAATTAGAAAATATAGGTTTATATGCAAAAATTTGTGTAAAAGTTTTAGTATATCTATAATATGCAAAGTCATTTTAAGCATGTGTACATAGATAAACACACACAAAGACATATATAGTGCTATTTTAAAATAAGGAAACACTTCCATAAGGCACATTTCTATATACATATAAAATAGGTATAATTTCTTGTTGATAGACAAACACACAGGTCAATCATTCTCTGGGAAACCTAGTGTAAAGGATCTTGAAAGCCACTGAAGTCCACAAGATTATTGCCAAAACATTTATTTTAAATTCTCTAAGCTGAACGTTTACATACTTAAAATAATTTTATTGGAATTCATGTCTTCTTATGGATGACAAAATATAAATGTTACATTTTTTTAAATTTCAGTGTGATTATAAATTAGAAAATGTATGTACGGATGGATGTTACATGTTATTTACATTACACCAGTCCAGCTATGTTCCATCTAATAAATTATATAATATACAAAAATCCAGATACACTCATTTATTTTCCTATACATGGACAGACAACAAACGCACACATGCATTATAAAAACCCAGATAACCTCTTTATTTCAACATCAGGACTGGCTCCCACAAATTCTCCATTTGCTACTAGAAATGTGTGCCACTTTACTCACTGGTTCTTAGTGATCTTGGTGTTGCTGGCATGAAAAGGGACAGCCTGAGAAAACACACTACTTTTGCTCATTGGTATAGCTCCTCTGCCATTTGTCCTACATATTCTGTATCTTTTTTTTTTTCTATTTCACAATGTCTACTTTCAAATTCCAAGACTTGTTTCTATATGTTAAAATATGTCTAAAATATGTAGACAATAATGAGATTTCATGATGAAACAAAAGAAATATTGCAATATTTTTACATAAATGAGTATATACCTATATACAAAGCATAGCCTATATTTACTTTCAAAACAATGCAATTAAAAAAAATCAGACAGGTTTCAATATTTGATAAATTACGGCCAAGAGGATAGTTTACAAGAGTGATCTAGTGTAGGATCCTTCAGAACTTTTTTTTTTTATTATTTTATTTATTCATGACAGACACAGACAGAGAGAGGCAGAGACACAAGCAGAGGGAGAAGCAGGCTCCACACAGGGAGCCCGACGTGGAACTGGATCCCGGGTCTCCAGGATCACACCCCGGGCTGAAGGAGGCGCTAAAGCTGAGCCACCAGGGCTGCCCAGAACTTATTTTTTATTGCAAAACCACAGTTTAAGTGAAATTTATTAGGAGGTGAAATTGCATTAGAATACTTAATGCATTTGGTGCTGGGTTCCATATCTCTGGGGCAGGGAGGGGCAGGGGGAAGGCGGGGGGGTTTGTACAATCCACGACAGTCATGAAAATGGAATGCTTTAAACTAATGACACTTTATGTCAAAAGATATTTACCAATGTCTGCTAATGTTCGACAATATAGATATATGATATCACATCATACATGCACATATGATATGCATTTTTTATTTCTAGTTATGATTGTTTAGTCAGTGCTCTGCACAGTATCTGGGAAGTCATTAGAATCCTACACACTTAATCACTTAGGATGAATTATACATTATCAACATGGAATGCATGAAGCACTTGGAGTGAATGGAAAGCCTAGAAAACTGGAGAAATTGATCTTCAAAGAGTTAAAATAGCTAAGCTTATCACTTCTTGCCTTTAATCTCTCTTTGTCTGTTCTAAATTGTCAGTTTGGGGATATTTCCCTCACCATTGGACATCTTTCATGAGAAACTTTGCACTATTGCCTCTGAAAACAAGAGGGAATAAAGAGAATGCTCAAATAGATCCCACAGCAGAGAACAATAAAACTTTATTATGTTCTCAGAAAGTTCCTCCTCTTTTCTTTCAACTTGAATGTATACAGTTAAAGTTCACATAAATGTTACAGGCCCCCAAATCTCTTTTAACCCACCCAGGTTGCTCAAAGGTTAAGTACCTCCTAGTGGAGCCATTTCTAAATAAGTCCTTGCACATAAATACACATGCATTTCTTTTGTGTGTGTCAAACTGCATATCTAGATTGGCATCTTTCTACCCACAGCTGTATATATACCTTATTTTTAAAGATATGAATGCAAAAGAATTTTTTGTCTCATTTTAAAAGGCAGGCACAAGAGCCAACTTTAGCGTAACATTAACATTTAGAGACAATACAAAATCTATGAGCACTGCAAAAGGAGAAAAGCATGTATTTCAGGGTTAAGATGAGGTGTGTTAAAAAAAAATTATTTTATCCTGGAAATGAAACTTTTAATTATGATGTCTGTGAGAAGAATGGCCTGAATGAAACCAAAGATAGTTGAGTGCCTCATGAAAGGCTAAGAGATTTGGGTCCTTAAGATAGATGGCAATAGAATAAGTTCAATCTTTCTCTTTTATCTCTGTTTCTGTGATCTTAAAAATGATACTTTCTTCCTATATTAGCCTTTCAAGGGTACTTTGATCTGAATTTTCTACTCAACTTTGTTTGCCATTGAGTTTTATTGTTACTTAGCTATCAGTGACCGAGTATCAGAAAACCAAATGAAGACTATAGGAACACACCATCTTGTTATTTGCAGCCTTACAAGATTGATAAACAAAGCTCTTCCTTCCTTCTTTCCTTTCTTCCTGTTTTCTTCCTTCCTTGATTCCTTCCTTTCTTCCTTCCTTCATTCTTTTCTTCCTTCCATGTTTTTTTTAAGATTTTTTATTTATTTATTCATGAGAGACAGAGAGACTGAGAGAGAGAGAGACAGGCAGAGGGAGAAGCAGGCTCTATGCAGCGAGCCTGACGTGGGACTTGATTCCGGGTCTCCAGGATCATGCCTTGGGCTGAAGGCAGGCACTAAACCACTGAGCCACCGGGGCTGCCACCTTCCATATTTTTTGATGGCACCCTATACATCAACCATGTTTTAGGTTTGGAAGATATGAGTAATGAATAAATTCATAAAGTCCCTCTCCTCATAAAATTTACATTTCAGGGTTGGAAGATGGCCATTAAACAAAGAGAAAAGTAAACACTGGATTTTGACAATTCTAAGATCTATCATTTTTTGTATTTAAAAACCTTTGACATCAACATGCACCTTACACTCACTGTTGGCTAAATGACATTTGTGAATGTAACAATTATAGCTTTTCATATTTTCAACATTTCTATAGAGTTATGTGAGTTATGTCCATTCTGAGTTTATCTGCCACATAAAAATCTCTTCTAAAAGATTACATTATGGCATTACATTGATATCAAATTTATCTTTATGCAGAAAGGTAGAGACATAGAGCATCAGAGCATACATTTTTTTAACGATTTATTTATTTATTTATTTATTTATTTATTTATTTATTTATTATAGAGAGAGAGAGAGAGAGAGGCAGAGACACAGGCAGAGGAAGAAGCAGGCTCCATGCAGGGAGCCCGACGTGAGACTGGATCCCGGGACTCCAGGATTGTGCCCTGGGCCAAAGGCAGGCACCAAACCACTGAGCCACCCAGGGATCCCAAGCATACATTTTATATTACTTAAACAAATACATATCACTGGAGGCTAACCTAAGTTCCTTATTGTCCCAAAGAGCAATAATCACGTGCTTTATATAACTGAGAAAGGGAAGATGTTAACATAGAAAAGAAGATGATAGTTTTTGTTTTTGTTTCAACTGAGATGCATGCAAAATGCATTGGGCAAATACAGAACAAGAAATCCAGCCGAAGGCAGTGTCAAGCCCAAAATACAAGGCAAAGGCAAGGCCAAGGCCAGGGCCCAATTCAGCCATTAAAGACATGAGCCACTTTTGGATTCGTTGCTAGTCATACAGCAAAAGGAAGACATGACAATGGTGCTAGCCTCCATGTCCTTGTCCTACAGACCAAAAATTACAACACCCAAACCAAAGGGGCCAGATGATAATCTAATATGATTTGTGGGACATCCTTGTGCTCAGGAGCACATTCTAGACTTCAACTGAGAAGTTTTATATTCTGTGGCTATGTCTTGAGGGGATGGAGTGGAATGCAGAGAGGCAATGAAAAACTGCCCCACAACAGTTTCCCAGAAAGGCTAGGAAGACCAATAGAAGGTGGCTTTGGGCAGCTCATCACAAGCATCTCTTCCTCTCTTGCTCAGGAGATACCGCTGGGTGTTCTGCCTTCCTCAGATAAAAGGTAGTGAAACCCTTTGCGTGCATGCCTATGTCAATATGGGCAAAATCCCCATGAAACCATGAGAGGATGAAATGTTACCAACTCTCTTGGAATAGATTTTTTAAAAAATGCTTCAAAGCAATGAGTCTGGAGTGATAGATTTATATATTTGAGTTAAGTCAAATAAAGAAAAAAATCAATTGAAAATACAACAGCTACCCATATCTAAGAAGAAAATCCAAAGCAAAGAACAATAATGGAGCATTATTTTTTAAAGTGATAAATTATGAAAGCTCTTGAATGTGTTCCAGATGATAGTGTGTAGAAAAAGATGGATATTGACAATCTTGTTTCTTAATGTGCAGTTTTAAATAACCTAATTTCTTTCACTGTACGTCTCTTTTTTTTGTAGAAGGGCAACTGTTGGTAAATAAGTCTAAAATTTTTCTTTTATCATGATTTAAGCTAAAATTTTATATAAAAAAGGAATTGTTTCACACTTTGTCAGTGTATTTTCTTTTACGATGGTGCATAAAATAACCATGATTCTTATCATTATTGCAGCTTATATTCAATTGAATAATTTATTTAAGGTAATAATAAATGCTATGGAGAAAAATAAAATGGGTTAAGATGGATAGGGAAGCAGGGTAGGTAAGCCCATTTCATAAAAGGCATCAGAGGAGCCTTCTATGATGAGGTGATATTTGAACAGAGGCCTGAAGGAAGATAAGGAGGGAGCCATGTGGATATTTGGGAGAAGTTTCTAGGCAGAGATGACAATATTTACAAAACTCTGAGGTAGGAGCTAGCTTGAGGCATTTGGAGAAGATCAGAGGCCTAAGTGGTTCTAGCAGAGTGAGAAAGAAGGGGAATTATGGGTACTGAGTCAGAAAGTCAGCAATGGAGCAACTCTGGAAGGATCTTGTGGGTTGTGGTCAACACTTCCACTCATACTCTGAATGTGAGAGGAGCCATTGGAGAGTTTTGAGGTTAAGAATGGTATGCTCTGACTCATGTCTCAAGAACATCACCTCGGTACTGCTTTTTAAAATAGAGATTAATGGGAAAAAGGAGGCCATGAGAAGGTCTGTTAGGTTTGAACTTAGGTGGTAGCAATGAAGATGAATAGAAATGGATGGATACTGAATACCTTTAAGAAGAAAAGGCAGTAGCATTTGCAGATGGACCAGATATGGCTTGAAAGAGAAATCAAGGAGTAATGAATGCCTCTAAATTTTTGGACCAAAGCCCATGGCAGGATAGAAGAGTCACCCACTGGAATGAGGAGGGTTGAGAGGGAAGAATGGGAAGGCAGGCATCAGGAGTTTAGTTTTAAATGTCTTAGGTTTGAAATATCTTTGATTAAGCTATCCAGGGAGTAAAAGCAAGTTGAAAAAATGGTTATGAGCATTTGGAGATCAAGGGAAGAGATTTAGGAACAAAGTATTAACTGGGAAGGCATTTGTGTATTTTCTTACGAAAATTTCTTGTATCTTCTTATTTGAGTTCTGCTCCAGAAATCCACACCCCTGCCCCTATGCAAAGTGGAGAGTCCACATGCCACTCAGGCAAGTGCCCATGCAACCTAACTGTTGAAGATTCTGTTCTGCTCTCTGGACTGTTTTCTCTCCTTCCCCTACCACTAAGTTTACTGACTCTGTGATTCATCCTCTTCGAAACCGAATTTGAATCTAGTCATTTGAGTTTACAAACAGACCTACATTATTTTATAAAGGAAAGTCAGTTTTGAGTAAGATTTTTAAAAAGTCTGTTCCATTCCCATTGACTACTCAAATGCCAGAGAAATCATTCAGAGAAATTCCTTCCCAATGTCTAAAGGAGCAGCATGACCTAACAGGCCCCAGCACTGTCATTAATGAGTAGTCTATAAAAATATGTGATGCTCATCAAACCATCAAACCTAAGGTTTCTCATGAAGGAAAAGAATGACTGGGATGACATGATAGGAGTGGGAGTGAAGTCAACATGATATTTCCATCATTGTCAGATATCCATGATATATAGGAGACTAGCAGAAATACTTTTTGTTAAAATGGTAGAACATTTTCTTATAGATTATGTATAAAGAGCACCATGGTGAAAAGTGCAATTATGTCTTTGGTTTTCATTTGTTTGGTATGAGTGAGTACTTGTGTTTCTAGTTAAAACCATCACTTGATTCAGCAATTCTTTCAATTCCCTGGAGAAGGGATGAAAATATAAAGTCATTTTCATTATACACTGTCCTGTGGTTATATCATCAGGTAACTTTGATACAAATGTTAGTTTGGGGGATTATGGAACAAAAGCAACATATTCAAATGAATTCCTATAATATTGAAAACAGATATGGACTAATGTAGTAGGAATTTTACTCTTGCTATTCATTTGAAGTTCTGTTCTACCCTCATAAATCAAAAACTCACCCAAATGATATTTTCAGTATGTGCAAATGTGGATATGAGCACTCTTGCTTTTGAATAGTGCAGAATTTCTAAGAACCCATCATCACTGTTGGTACATTATTTTATGTCAGAAATACTGTGGATGATTGGAAATCTTAACTAAAGTTTTTCTAGTCATCCATTATATACCAAAGATTGTAGAAAAAAGCCATCACCAACCACAGCTCTTTCCCTGTTTAGATTTATTGATTTTTAACAATAGAACCAAAATCTCATTCTTTCTAGAGAATTTCAGGAAAAGATCATTGTGATAGGCATTTGGTTTTAATAGGATTATTAAGTCATAAACAAAAGGACTGGAAATGTTTAATTTCTTAAGCTTAGTGATGGTTCATGGAAAGTTATCATATTGTTCTTCTACGTTTGGAAGCTGGAATATTTCATAATTAGAAAAATATGTGCCAGTATTTGAGCCACTCAAATAAAAGTGAGTGTAAGTAAAATGTTTTTTACTTATGGTACTATCCATAAATTTGTCTATATGGGGCATGTTAACTCTGTACTCACAATTATTTTGTAATTTGTATTATTTTAATTTCTCATTGGCAAAATCGAAGAAAATCAGCAATTCTACCAGCAAAATAGGGATGTTGGATTTGCCAAAGTTAGTGAGAACGTGCTTATGTTACTATTTCCCTGTAAGGAAATTGTATTACCTTATCTAAAATTAACTTGTAATAACAAAGTCTAATTTGGGAGAAATTCTGGAATGTGGGAGTGAAGACTTCTATAAATCCACACCTTCATGAAAGCATTAAAAATGTTAGTAAAGAAAAAAGCAAGTCAAAATCAACCTTTTCCCATCTCTAGAAATTAACCAAGATTTTGTAACACTCTAGGGAACAGCAATGAAAAGTTGCTTTAGCTTGTTAAGAATAGCAAGGTTAGTGGTTTGTCCTTCTCCCATTTTCTTTGCTCAAGCTCTGTACCCTTGAAAACCATCAACCTTACAATTCCAACAGTTGTCAAAGCCAGCAGCCTTGCAGCCACTGGAAGGGGCAGACCTGGAAATAAGTTCCTCAAAAGGTGCCACCTCCAGGGTAGTGTCACTTATTCTTCTGTCTTGGAATTCTCTTCTGGAAAACCCTCACTTGCAAGGCACTGCCATTCTCTGACCGGACTAGAGCTTACTCTACAGGAAAGCCCTACTTCCAGAGTGTTTCTCAAAGAAAAAAAAAAATCAGGAAGGGTTAATACTATAGCACCCTGAGCTGTGATACCAACAAGAAACTGACTCAAGGAGAAATAGAAAATATCAAGGGACTTGTAAGAAGTAAAGAGATTAAATTAGTAATTCACAAACTACCCACAAGGAAGAGCCTGCACCCAGATGGCTTCATTATCAACTATTTAAGAACAATTAACATCATTTTTACCAAACTGTACCAAAAAATAGAAGTAGAGAGAGTACTTTCCAATTCATTATCTGAAGCCATTACCCTAATACCAAAACCAGACATCGACATTACTATGAAAAACAGCACCAATATTTCTCATCAACATAAACACAAAAACTCTCAACAAAATGCTGGCAATCTGAATCCATCAACATTAACAAGAATTATAGAGAAAAGGAAAAATAGAAGAAATTAATTATTTGAACATCATCAAAATTGTAACTTTTTTATTTGCAAAAGACCTTATTAAAAGAATGAAAATATAAGCTAGAGATCTGGAGAAAATATTTATAAACCACATATATTGCAGAGGATTCATATTTAGACTATATCAAGAACTTGAAAAATCCAATAATAAAAAAACAACCAAATATTCCAATTTGAAAATGAGCAAGAGACATGATGAGATATTTCACCAAAGAGTATATATGGATAACAAATGCACAAATAGAAAGATGCTTAACATTCTTAGCCTTTAGATAAAACTATCAGATACCACTCCAAATCTACCAAAAGGCTAAGATTAAAAAAGAAAAATGAGACAACATTGAATAGTAGAAAAGATGCTGAGAAACTGGATGCTTCATATATGTTATGTATGAAAATTTAACATGGTACAGTTTGGAAAAAAAAGTTGAAGATTTTTTTTCAATTAAACTAAACTTGCCATTCCATTCTTGAGCATTTATCCCAGAGAAACAAAACTTCTATTCAATAAAAGCCTGTATGTAAATGTTTATAACGATTTATTCACAATAGCTAAAAAAAATTGGAAACACCTAAATATGCTTCAAAAAGCAAATGGGTAAACAAACTGTAGAACACGATGGATTATTGCTCAAAAAAGAAAGAGGCTATTGTTATACATACCATCTGAATAAGTCTCTAGAGAGTTATATATTGGGTAAAAAAAAATCAATCCCAGAATGTCATATACTATATGATTTCATTTATATGACATTTTTGAAATGACAAAATTATAGAAATGGAGAACAGATGATTGATTGATAGTGGTCAGGGTCTGGGTGGGTTGAGGGAAAAGGTGATGAATGTGTTTATAAAAGGGGAGCATGAGAGATCTTTGTCATAATGAAACAGATCAGAATCTTATTAACGTTGTACTCTATATTTGCAAGATATTATCTATATTAACCAGATTAGCATTGTATTCCATATTTGCAAGATATTATCTTTGACGGGAACTGCATATGGAGTACATGGGATATCTCTGTATTATTTCTCACACCTGCATGTAAATCTACAGTTATAAGTTATGCACCATGACTAAGTGAGATTTCTTCTGGGAATGGAAGTTTTAATATTTGAAAATCATTCAATGCAATACACCATATGCAGTATACAGGCAAAATAATGCCTTCCCAGGATATCCATGACCTAATCTCTGTAAATTGTGACTATGTTAACTTAATGGCAAAAAGGAATTCAAGTTGTAGAGGGAACTAAGAGTGCTAACCAGTTCACCTTGAGGTGAAGAGACCATTTTGAATGTTTATCTGAAAGCACCGAATGAAATTATCAGGTTCCATATAAGTGAGAAATGGAGGTGGGAGAGTCAATGTCACAGAGATATTAGAAATATTTGAATATTAGACGCTCTTGAGATGGAAGAGCCAAGGAATGGAGAAAGCCTGTAGTAGCTAGAAAAATCCAGAAATGGGTTCTTTTTGAGAGCTTATAGGAAGGAGCCCAGTCATCTGGACATCTCAATTTAAGCCCAGTGACTTTAGACGTGGGACTTTCAGAATTTTATGATGATAAATTGGAATTGTTTTAAGTCATTAAGTTTGTAGCAATTTATTACAGCAGCAATAGAAAATCTATACACTGTTCAATAAGCCAATGTTTTATTAGAGGCACCGAAAGAAAAAAATGATAACTGAACTTCATCAATTTTTTTTAAAAAATTGCATTTCAAAAGATATAAAAAACTAAAAGATAAGTCATAGCTAGGCATAAAATACTTGCAAATCATAGGTAGCCCTTTATCAGTAAAAGATTTGTGTCCAGCATAAAAGAACACTTAAAACCTATTAATAAAGGGACAAATAACCCAATATAAAAATGGACCAAATAAATGAACAGAAATTCCTCAGAATACAGATATAAAAAAGCAATAAGCACATGAGATGAAAATTAACATCATTAATCATTAGATAAATGCAAATAAAACTATGAAGAGATACCATTTTACACCTGCTAAGATTACTCTAATCAAAATGGCAGACTATTACAAGTGTTGGTAAGGAAGTAGAGAAATCAAAATCCTTATACATCAATGGTGAGAATGTAGAATGGTCCTACAACAGTTTAGCAGTTCTTCAAAATATTAAATATGGAATTACCCTTTTGCTAAAACGTGGATGAACCTATGGCTTCGTGACACTGAATGAAATAAGGGAGACAAAAAAAGACTGCATAATTTATTGCTCCACTTATTTTAAGTGGAGTTAGTCTTATTTTAAAAGACCAGAAACTGCCTAAAGGTGTGAGACCAGTGAAGACAAACAAGAAACCAGACAAGAATTTTAAAAGAATATTTGAAAACAAAATGTTCATAGGGTGCTCTGTAGGGCTCTAACATATCCTGTAGAGAAGCAAAGGCTGTGAGGGGCTATGCATATGCCCAGAAAAGAACTTAGAACCAATCATTTACTGTACAGGCCCAATCTGTGTTTCTGCACCAGAAAGAAGTGAGGGTTAATACCGACTTTTAAACTGCCATAGTCATGAATGATTGCCCCAGCATACACAAAGCCTTTTGGCAAAGGGTGGGAAACTTGCAGGATCAAGCTATTTAAGGAAGTCTCTCACCAGTCATTATCTGATTACTAAGCTAACCAAACAGACTTCAGTAGCTGCATACTACAGGGACTATGGCATAACAGAATTAGTCCAGAAAGTTTACTATACAAACAAACTGCTGCCAACAAAAATAGTAGAGAATGAGGGAAATAGGATTCCCAAAGTCCCATATTACCTAATATATTCAGTTTTTAAGAAAAAAAATTATGAGACATGCAAAGAAAGGGAAGAATGACCCCATCATACACAAAATTGGTCAATACATACTTCTTTTGAGAAGACTGATGTTGGATATTAGGAAAAGACTTCAAATCAGTTATCACAAATATAGGAAACAAAGGAAGTCATAACTAAAAAAACTACAGAAAAGTATAACAGTGATGACTTATTAAGGTGAGAGCATCAATAAAGAGATAGAAACGATGTTTTTAAACATAACCAAATAGCAATTTTGGAGATGACAAGTACAATAACTTAAATTTAAAATTTCACTAGCAGATTTGAGCTGGCAGAGAAACATGTTAACAAACTGGAAGAGAGATCTATCATGATTCCTCTTTTAATCTTAGTTACTAAAAGAATGTAAGAAAATAAACACAGCTTCAGAAATCTGTGTGTCACCAACAAGTATAGCAATGTATGCAGAATATTAGTCCCAGGGGAAAAGGAGAAAGGCTCAGAAAAAATATGTATATTTGAAGGAATATGTCTTTAACATGTAAATAAATTGAATCAATAAGTCAAGATCATTTCTCAAAGAAAAGCCCATGCCCAGGTGGCTTCACTCGTGAATTTTAGTAAACATTGAAAGGAGGATTCATATCAATACTCCAGAAATACTTTCAAAATATAGAAGACAAAGAAAACTTCTAACTCTTCCAATGTGGTCAGTGTCATCCTGATACCAAATCAGACAAATCCATTGCAAGAAAGGAAAACCTGGGATGCCTGGGTGGCTCAGCAGTTGAGCATCTGCCTTCGATTCAGGGCGTGATCCTGGAGTCCTGGGATCGAGTCCCAGGATCGAGTCCCACATCGGGCTCCCTGAATGGAGCCTGCTTCTCCCTATGCCTCTGCCTCTCTCGCTGTATCTCTCATGAATAAATAAATAAAATCTTTAAAAAAAAGAAGAAAGGAAAGCCAATGCCACTGGTGAATATAGACAAAATATGAGAAACAAGACAAAAATATCCTTTATTCCTCATCTATTTAACATACATTTTGTAGTTATCCCTCAGAAGGCAAGATTAACCACCCGTACGTGTTGAGACATAATGCCACACACATGCTGTATTAATTCCCTGTGGCTGTAATAACAAATTACCACAAACATAGTGGCTTAAAATAAAAGAAATATATTTTCTTCAATTTGGGGAGGCCGGAAGTCAGCAATTGGTTTCACTGGGTGAAAATCAAGGTGGCATTAGGGTTAGGCTTCCTCCAGGAGCTTTAGCATAGAAATCTGTTTTTGGCCTCTTTTTAGCTTCTGGTGGCTGCTGGCATTACTTGGCTTGTGGCCATATCACTCTAATCTCTCCCTCTGCCTTCACACTGCTTCCTTCTCTATGTACAGTTCTTTTTCTCTTCTGACTGTATCAAATCTCCTTCTGCCTCAATTTAATAAGGATACTGATGTTACCACTTTGTGCCTACCTGAAAAATCCAGGATAATGTAGCCATTTTAAGATCCTTAACTTAATCAAATGTGCAAGAGCCTTTTTTCTTAAATGTAATATTTATGAGTTTCAGGACTTGGAATCTCTGTAAGGTCTTACTCAGCTGACCACACACACCAAGAAGGTATGAAGAGATTTATTACATATTTATGTTTTCTGAGGTGAGCAGGGTAGGCACCGAAGCCAGTCTGAAAATGGTAAGTGTTTCACGTTTTTACTGCTGCTGGAACTGGTGTGAGGGTTCCTGTACAGGTCAAATTTTGCTTGATTTGGTAAACTTCACCACTATCAAGAAAGAGAGCCTGGGCTTTCTTATAAACTTGAAAGATATGAAACAAAAGGAAAAGGTGAATAGTAGTAGCATTTGGAAGCTCTCAGCTGTCAAAAATTTAAAGAGTCAGACTATTGTAACAATGTTGTAGGTTCTAGGCAGTGAAATTAGGCAAGAAAAATAAAGAATAAATAGGAAGATTGGAGTAAGACTCTTTATTCACAGGTGATGCTGTCCTGTATATAGAAAAGTAAAAATATCCAACAACATCAACAACAAAGTTAAAAAACTACGAGAACAGCTAAACAAGTGGATCACAGACACAGGAAACAAGATTAGTATACAAAAATCAATTGTCATTCCATATAAAAGCAGTAATCACTTCATAAATAAAGTTAAAAATATAACTTCATTCACAATGGCATCAAAAATAATGAAATATGTAGAATAAATTTAATAAAAATGCTTAAGGCTTCTAAACTGATAATATAACACTCTGAAGAAACATTCCATGTTCATGAAGCAGAAGAAGTTTATGTTAAGATGACAAATCTTCCCCAATTGATGTACAAATTTAATGTAATGGCTATAAAAATCACAACAGGGTTTTTTGTGAGGTTTTCTGTTTGTTTGTGTTATGTGACAAACAGATCCTAAAACTCATAGGGAAAGGTAAAACATCTAGAATAGCCAAATTGATTTTTAAATATAATCACAGTTGGAAGACTTTTAGTCATACTTCAAAATATACTATAAAGCTACACTTATTAAAACTATGTGTCACTGACATAGATATGATTGAAAGATTAGGTACACAAGAGATAATATAGAGAGAGATAAATAGATGTCTGGTATACATATAAATGAAATAGCTTGAGAGCATCACCCACAATTCATAAAGTATAAACTGGATAGACCTCATCAGAGTTAAAAATTTTGCACTTCAAAAGATACCATTAAGAAAGTGAAAGTACAAGAAACAAACTGGGAGAAAATACTTGCAAAACATATATTCAATATAAGACTTTTACTCATGTGATGCTATGAGCACTGGGTATTATATGCAACTGATGAATTATTGAAAACTATATCCAAAAATAATGATGTGCTATAGATTGGCTAATAGAATTTAATTTTTAAAAAAATGAATAAAGTAAAAAAAAAAAGTTTTATTCAGATCTTACAAGGAACTCTCACCAATCAATAATGAAAAGACAAATGACCGTGTCCAAAAGAGAGCAAAAAGCAATGGAAAGACATTTTATCAAAGAAGATATATAAAACCTAGTAAGTGCATGAAAAGATGTTTAACATCATTAGTCATTAGGGAAATGCAAATTAAAACATTTGATATATCACTACTCATCTATCAGAATAGTCAAACTAAACATCAAAAAACACTTGAAGAGACTAAAAGAGCATCAGAACCAGAATCAGATATGGCAAGGATATTAAAACTACAAGATTGGATATTTAAAATTATGATGATAAATATGTAAGAGCTCTCATGGAAAAAGTAGACAACAAGCAAGAACAAATGGATAATGTATGCAGAAAGAAAAATTCAAAGAAAGAGGGGAAAATGCTAGAGACTAAAAAGCACTGCAACAGAAATGAAGATGCCTCTGATGCGCTCATTAGTAGACTGGACATGGCTAAGAAAAGAATTATGAGCTCAAGGATATGACAACAGAAACTTCCAAAACTGAAAAACGAAATGAAGAGATTGAAAATACCTAGACAGAATATCCAAGAGCTGAAGGACAATTACAAAAGGTGTAACATATATGAAATGGGCATACCAGAAAGAGAAGAAACAGAAGAAATATCTGACTCTGTAATAAGGTATTTTCTCCAAACTAATGTCAGACACCAGAGCACAAATCCAGGAAGCTCAAAGAATACCAGCAGGATAAATTACAGAAACATTATCTACACATGTCATATTCAAACTTAAGAAAATCAAAGATGAAGTCTTGAAAGAAGCCAGGGTGGAGGCAGGGACAACTTACCTATAGAGGAACAAAGATAAAAATTACATTCAACTTTTCCTCAAAAGCCATAAAAGCAAGAAGAGAGGGGAGTGAAATATTTGAAGTCTTGGAAAAAAATGTCACCAACCTAGAATTCTCTATCCTGTGATATTATCTTTCAAAAGTGAAGAAGAAATAGACTTTCTCAGGCAAATAAAAATTGAGAGAATTTTTTTGCCCGTAGACTGGCCTTGCAAGATATGTTTTTAAAAAGTTAATTATAGAGTAGAAAATGATATAGGTCAGACACTGAGATCTACATAAAGAAAGAAAGAGGAGAGAAAGCGTAAATTAAGACAAAATCAAAACTTTTATTTTTCTTATTCGTATTTGTTCAGATAATAGAGTGTTTAAATATAGTAATACTCTAATGTACAGAATTATGTATGCTTATGTACAAGGGAAATGACAGTAACAATACAAGGGAAAGGAGGAAAGAATAAGGAATACACTGTGATTAGGAAGTATTTGTACTATCCATGAAGCAGTATAATGTTATTTGAAAGTGGACCTGGAATAATGGTAATTATAAATTGCAAACTCTAGAGCAATTTCTTAAAAACGTCTTTAAAAAGTACAATTGATATCCTAAGAAAGGAGAAAAATGGAGTTATAAAAAGTGTTCAACTTAAGTCACAAAAGGCAGAGAAAGTGTGGAAGACAAAAACGGAAACCAAGGACAAGGGAAACAAATAGAAAATATGGTAGATACTAATGCAACTATATCAATAATCACCTTGAATGTCAATGTGACATTCAATGTGACCAATTAAAAACAGATTGTCAGAGTAGATAAAAAAAAAAAGTCCCCACTCTACATTGTCTCTTCAAAACCCACTTTAAATATAAATGCACATATAAATTAAAAGTAAAGAAATTAAGAAAGCTATACACTGGTAATAGTAACCATGAAAGCTATACTAATTTCAGAACAAGGAAAATTATCAGGGTTAAAGAGGGCATTACATAATGACAAAAGGGTCAATATTCCAAGGAAACATAACTGCTGGTCCTCAATGTGTACGCATCTAATAGGACCTCAAAATATGTAAGGGAAAAAATGATAGAACTATGAGGAGAAAATAGATGAAGCCACCACTATAATTGAAGACTTTAACACTACTCTGTCAGAAATAGATCCAACATGGGGCACCTGGGTGGTTCAGTCAGTTAAGCATATGACTTTTGATTCTGGTTCAGGTCATGATCTCAGGGTGGTAAGATCCAGCCCCACATTGGGCTCTGCATTCAATGGGGAGTCTACCTAAGATTCTTTCTCTCCCTCCCTCTACCACCTCTAAAACAAACAAATAAATCTTTTGTAAATGTTCACACCAAAATAAGGAAAAGAAAAGAAATTGATCCAGCAAAATCAGTAAGGATATATTTGAACTCAATGTCAACATCAATCAACGGGATATAATTGGCATCCATAGACTACTTCATCCCAAAACAAGAGACTACCCATTCTTCTCAAGCTGACATGGAAAATTCAACAAAATAGACTATTTTGGGGGGCCATAAACAGACCTTAACAAATTTTTAAAAAGCAAATTATTTAATGTCTGATTTCAGACCATATGGAATTAAACTGGAAATCAGTAACAGAAAGATAGCTGGAAAATTCCCAAATACTTAAAGATTAAGCCTCTAAATAACACATGGATCAAAAGGTATCTCAAGAGAAATTTAAAAATATTTTGAATTAAAAAGAAAGTAAAGAATAATTATCAAAACTTATGGGATGCAGCAAAAAGCAGTGATTATGGGGAAATTTATAGGATTGATATATATACAATATACATTATTAGTTATATATAACATATATATAATAAAAGAGAAAGATCCAAAATCAGCAAAATATAAGATTCTTCCACCTTAGGAAATTAGAAAAAGAAGATGGAGAAGAAGAAAGCAGAAGAAAATAAGAATAATTAGAACAGGTATTAATAAAATGGAAGACAAAATAAATAGAGACAATCAAGAAATCTAAGATCCAGTTCTTTAAACAGATCAAAGAGATTAGTCAGCCTCCAGCCAGGGCTAAGAAAAAAGAGAAAGGACATACATTCTTAATATCAGGAAGGAAAAGTGGAACATCTCTACAGATCCCAGGACCATGAAGAGGTTACTCTTTAGTGTAGGTATACTATGAACAACTCTGTGCCCACAAATTTTGTAACTTAGATGAAAGAGAACAATTTCTTCAAAGATACATGTTGCCAAAACTCACATAAGAAGAAATAAAAACTCAATAGGCTTGTATTAATAAAAATTAATAACCTTCCAATACAGAAAGCAACAGGCTAAGTGAGGTCACTGTTGAATTCTACCAAATATTTAAGGATGAAATGTTACCAATTTTTCCACAATTTCTTGCAAAGACAGAAGAAGCAGAGAAAACACTCTCACCTCTCATAATGTAATTCATCCAAGCATGTCCTTCTCTGCTTCTGTCTTGTGTTTTCTTTGAAGTTATCATTTCTGAATGAATGTTGAAGAGAGAAGATGATTGTGGAGAAGGAAGTTGGACCAAAGGCACCACCCAAGCTGTTTTTGTACAGCTGCTTCATTTCTTATTGATGCCTGTCATGGATTATGAACTACTATCCAGTGTGAAGGCAATTAATAAAATATTTATTCATCTTTATCAATATTTATTCATCAAACAATCATATTTGCATTATCTTTAGCAAAAAAATACATATGTGATTGTCTTTTCTGCACTGTAGATTTTTTATTTCTCCAATTTTGACTATAAGTTGGCCATCCATTTTTGTTTTCATTGATGTTTTTCTTTATGTTTGTATTAACATTGATATTTTATTGAAGTGGTTAGAGAGCCTACAATGAGACAGATGACCAGGGTATGCTTAAAGTTAGAATTTCTGGTTTTAATTAGGGTTTAAATCTGTTCATTCTTTATAAACCATCCATTTTGTGTCAAAGACTTAGTGTATAAACTATTCTTAACAGTCTTAAGTGAAATTAAAGTAGACTTTATACTTTTAGTATAAAGAAATAATGTTATCAGAACCTTTTTTAAAAAATATTTTATTTATTTATTCATGAAAGACACAGAGAGAGAAGGAGGCAGAGACAGAGGCAGAGACAGAGGCAGAGGGAGAAGCAGGCTCCCTGTGGGGAGCCCGATGTGGGACTCAATCCCAGCACCCAGGATTATGACCTGAGCCAAAGGCAGATGCTCAACCACTGAGCCACCCAGGTGCCCCATAGATTTCCATACAGTATAATGTTAAAGAAATTATCCATTGTAATATGTTTTTCACATCCCATTCTTTCAATTCCAGTTTTCCCCAAAATTGCTTTTAATTCATTGAGCCTTTACCTTCATCTCCTTTCCTGGTGTATTTATTCTACTTATTCTGTTTTATTCTTGGGTTAATTTGCTCTTTTTTCATTTTTTTAATATGCTGGAAACCTTCTTACCAATTTGCAAGGAAGCAACATTCTTTGTTGAATCCCCTTTGAAAGAGAAAAGCAAGCTTCTAAACTAAGAAGGATCACATCAGCATAAACTATTAGAATGGCATTGTATTCTAACACAGTGAACCTATCTATAACAAGGGAACACAGTCAAAAAACACCTGGAACTATTTCATTGTCACGAGTATGCACAGGCTATATTTAACTACAACATTTAAAATAATAAAGTTTGCATTTTCCTTTAATTGTAGCAGAGATTAAAATATTAGAGAAATTGAGATAAGGCCTAAAAATCAAATGTGGAAAAGGAAGGGGAGGGAAGATGACTGCGTAATTCAACTTACCAGCAAAACATATAGGTGCCTTAAATATTATATAATAACTTCAAAAATTAATCAAGACTTCTTAAGAAGAACAAAACCATTCAATAGGCATTTGTTTTTATTTCCCTTTATATATGAGAATGAAATCAGTTGTAAGTAATTAGTTATACACAAAGCACCCATTGAATGGTTTGAACTTGATACACAATATACATTTTGAGTGTTTCCAATTATTAACTTTAAAAGGGGAAATACAAATACAAATTCACTTAAAATTCCCTAATTTAATTGTGAAAAAAATCTTTTTCTTCATATTCTAGATTTTTCATTATTTTAAATACTTGATTTATTTTTCCTTCAGCTCCAAAGATAATTCTATCAGGGGTGCAATGATGGTTGCTTTTAATCACTCAGTTACTCTGTCCAATGATCCAACTTTGGCTTCAGATTGCTATAGCAATTAAAATGGGAAAAGTGGCAACAAAGCCTAATAACTCTTCATTCAATCCATTATATATGGTTACAGCAAACCAAAAAGCTTCCTACAGATTCTGAAGCGGATGCATCACCTCTGTAGATAATTAAGTGTTTTGGTGGGAATTTGTGTGAAAACCTGATATACAATTAGACAAATATGTTCACATATCATGTTTCATTGAAGTTTGTATGAGCCTACATGCTTGTCAATGGGTCCTGATCCTAAATGCTTTTATGCCTGATTAATTGTCAATATCAGGCAAGAGCTTGCTCATTAGCTCCTTGCAGGACCCATTTTAGATGGCAATGAGCTTCATTTAGAGATGATATGCTAACTGTTAATAAAGTGAATTGCATTTTTGTCTTGTGTGAAGAGAGCCTGTTGAGAAAATATATATTAAAATATTCTGAGAACACTGAATAATTTTAGATTATACTCTGCTGAAAATTTTGCTATTATATTATCTTCATTTCCTTAGTTAAATACAAACTTTTAATTTTATATTTAATGTTTTTAATCTGTTTGGTACCTCCCACAAATATACATATGCATTCAACTAATATAATTTCTATTTATAATGAAGTAAATTTATTTTAAGATTCATTGGCTCAAAAAAAAAGACTCATTGGCTCTTACTAACTTTTTAAGGAGAAATTCTATTAAAATATACCACATTTACTATAAATTATTTTAAAAATAATAAATTATTTAAACCATTAATCAAAACTCTACAAGGCAATTTACCAGTAACTGTTTCTTTAAATTCCTTCAAATTATTAGAATATCCAATAGTAGACTTAATATATGTTGAATGTATTTATGGGGTTAGAAAAAAAAATCCTCAAAAGCATAGAAGGCAATCATGTTAACAGGCATAGATAAATTAGTTCAAGGAAGAGAACTTACAAGATAGGTTATGGCCATAATTATTCCTAATTCATGATTTTCAGATGGTAACTTTTTGTCATGTTTAGCCATTTCTCTGTCTCTCCCTTCCTCTTTGTTTTTCCTTCCTTCTTCCTTCTCTCTTCTTTTTTCTTTCTTTCTTGTTTCTTCTTCTCCCATCCTTTCTCTTTCTTTCTTGCAGTAAGCCAGATACAGACTAAACTTTGTGATAAACAAAACTATTCTCTCAAGAATCCCAAGTTAAAATAAAGCAGAAATGTTCAAAATAACCACAGAACCACTAAGAATCATTATTTCATTAAGTTCACACTGATGCACTAAAAATAGATTAAGGTCATTAAAAAATCTAGTTGTTTTTCTTATTATCTTAAGTAGCAGAATTAAAAGTGAGTAAAAGTGGGAACATACTCTTAGTTTGGAGCCCCTATAAAAGAGAGAGAAAAAAAAGTGACAAAACAGTATTTTGTTTCAGAAAAGAGTTGCAGATACCCTAATTAAAAACTCAACATTAGAAATAATTATATATATTTGAGGATACAACATTAGAAATATTTATCTCTGATCAATAATTATCTCTAATCATAAGAATGAAGATGATAGCCATCATTAAGTATAACAGCATATTTTCCTATTTTTTTTAAGTCTTTGAGACATTGGAGTTTCTACTGAAAGACACAACAAAAAAGTTAAAGAGAATGCCAGTGACCCCACATGAAAAATAAAAATATATCTTGAGCTGAGAGTGGGAACAGTGCACTCCTAGTGGCATTTAGAGGATAATTAAATATTTTACACATTCAAATCATTAATGTGCATGAAAGAAAAAGTTCCTAGATTAGTGCTATTTTATGGTTCTCACAAAGACATTATGAAAGCAATAACATAAACTTCTTATTCGTTAAAATTTACAAAATAACACAAATCCATTACAAAATAACACAAATTCTGAGACTATTTTGAACAATGACCAATGTGAAGTTAATTATATTTTATCACATGTTAAAATGAATGTGCATGGAAATATTGCTTGTGCCTATTTCTAAATACATGCCATAACAAAAATCTACCAACTTCCATGAAAGTAAAATAAGAACTCACGACAGAATCTAAAATATGATTATTGGGAAAAAATGAAATAAAATATGCTAATTGGAAGATAAAGCTTCAGGAACCTTTGAAATAATAATAATACCTATAATACTTCTTCAGTGGGTTGTAAATTCCCTATTCAAATATATGTTAACTTTGGTTCCTAAACCAATGTGATCCTTCTATGCATTCAGGAGATTGCCTTGAAGTGTATGTGTTCTCTCATCTGTTGAAATTCACCTGCCCAACTACCATTCTTTTCTTTAGAGACCTACACATTGAAAACTGCAGTAATTGCTATTTTCTGAACATACACTGGGGAGTTTCTCTTCTCTGCCTTTTCTTATAAATATCTATAATATCAAGAGTCTGTGCTCTCCATCAGACTTCAAGATCATATCCACTTTTCTTGGTCCCTTTCAGTCTCATGAGCTCAATGCATTCCTGAGAACTCCTAAGGAATAAAATCCCTTCTGTACTGAAATCCCTATGACATTTTTATTGTGCCCTTCTTATTTTATTTACCTTTCAGTAAAGTTATGTGGCTTGAGTACAATCACAGATTCTTATGATATTGGAATAAATATTCATTACTAACAGACAGAAAGTAAACATGGTACAAGCAAACACCATAATAAGAGGGATAAAACAGAGTTTTGTCTAGTTGGGGAGGATGGAGAAAATACCTAGGAATGGAATTGGAGGGTTATTTGAAACGCTTATGTTAACTTAAAATTACATGCCAAATTTTGTCAAAGTGGCTAAACCATTGAATATGTTCACCAGTAACATATGAGGGTTCTTGTTTCTTCATATCTTGTCAATATTTTGTATTGTCTTTAAAAAAACAAAACAAAACAAGGTAGTGTGAAGTTGTATCTCGTATTTCTTTAGTCTACATTTCCCTAATGAGTCAGACGTTTGCATCTCTTCATGTGACTGACTGCTAGCAACCCATAAGTCTTCTTTGGGGAAATATCTATCCAAATATTCTACCCATTTTTTTTTATTCTACCCATTTTTAAAGTGGGGTTATTATTATTGTTGTTGTTGAATTATAAGTGTTCTTTGTATATTCTAGAAATAAGTCTTTTATCAAACACGTGGTTTGCAAATATTTCAGTTTGTATCTTTTATTTTCTTCATAATGTCTTTCAAAGCTTAATTTTAAAAAAATATAATGAATTCCATTTATCTTTCTTTTTTGTTATGATTTCTGCTTTTGGTGTCTTTCTCTTTCCCTAAACTGATGTCACAAAGATATTCTCCTATTTTCTTCTAAATATTTATGGGGTTGGCTTTTACATCAGGTCTGATTCATTTTTGAGGTAGTTGTTGTATATGACGGGATGTGAGAGTCTACATTAATCTTTTGACATGTGGACATCCAATTGTCCCTGTACTATTTATATAAAGACTATCCTTTCCTCATTGAATTGCCTTGACACCTTTGTTGAAAATCAATTGGCCATAAATGTAAGTGTTTATCCCAGGACCCTCAATTTTGTACCATTGATCCATATGTCTATCCTCACACCAGTTGTACTCTGTCTTGCTTACTGCAGCTTTATAATTTTTAAATTGGAAAGTGTAAGTCCTACAGCTTTACTCTTCTTTTTCAAACCTGTTTTGGCTATTCTACATCCTTTACAATTATTTACTAACTTAAGGATCAGCTTGTCAGTTTTTGAAAAACAAAACAAAACAAACAAACAACCCCCTCCCCTGAGATTTTGATACAGGGGGTGTTAAATCTATAAATCAATTTAGGGGAAAATTGGTATCACGAAAATACTGACTTTCAATCCAAAAATATGGAGTGTCCTTCCATTTAGGTAAATGATCTTGAATGTCTCATGGAATGGGTTTGTAGTTTTCAGTATATAAAAGCCTTAGTCTTCTTTTGTTAAATCTATTCCTAAACAGTTTATTATTTTTGATGATTTTGTGAATGGGATCCTTAATTTCATTTTGGATCGATTGTTACTAATTTATAGAAATATGAATGATTTTTGTTTATTGATCCTCCATGGGTAATCATCCTTATTTCCTTCATTAAGTTTAATTGTGGACTCCTTAAGATTTTTCTCAAAAATGGTAATATCATACTTTCTAATAGGGATATCTTTATTTTCTATTATTTTTATTTTCCTTTTACACTGGCTACAACCTCAATTAAAATATTAAATAGAAGTGGTGAGAACTGAAATCCTGGCTTTGTTTCCATCTTATAGAGAAGGCATTCAATCTATTGAGTGCTATAATAGCTGTAGATTTTATGAAGATATCTTGTAGTTCTGTCTTGTAGAGCACTGAAGAATTGCCCTTCTGTAAGCTTATTCAGGGCTTTTATCATAAATGTGTCTTAGATTTTTCTGCATCTGTTATGATCATGGGCTGAATAATTATTTTCATATTTTAAACAACTTTGATATATACTCAATAAAATCACCTTTTCTTCTATCTCGAACCATTTAGTTCACTTAAAATCACTGCAATCCAGTTGTTAAGGCAATTTCTGGCTCAAGAAATTGCTGGATTTTAATTGTTAAGACTAGAATTTTAGACACTTTGAGAAACAGGCTTCTATTGTTGCTTAGCATTATATTGCTGAGGAGTGAAAAGGTGTGTGTGTGTGTGTGTGTGTGTGAGAGAGAGAGAGAGAGAGAGAGAGATAAAATATGCACAATGTAAAATTTGCCTTTAAACTATGGTTAAGTGCATAATTCAGGGAATTAAGTACATTCCACAATGGTGTACAACCATCACCACTATTCATTTCCAAAACATTGTCATCACACCAAACAGAAATGATATACTCATGAAACAAAAACTACCCATTAGTCCCTCCCTAGAGTTCCTAGTAAATATCTATGTTGCTTTCTTTCCCTATTTGTCTGAATGTTATGGGTACCTTCTATACGTGGAGTCATAGTATATTTGTCCTTTTGTTTTTGACTTATTTCATTTAGCATAATGTTTTCAAGGCCCATCCATGATGTAGCATGTATTATAATTTTATTCCATTTTTTAAGACTGAAGACTTTGCAATTGTATGTATACAACACATTTTTGTTTACCATTCATCAGCTGGTGGACCTTGGGCTGATCGTACCTTTTGGCTATTGTGAACCAAGCTGCTATATGCAAAAGTGTCTATGTATCTTTTTGAGTCCTTGCTTTCAATTCTTTGGGGTATATACACTTCTAGGTAGGTAATATATATAATGGATAAAATGATACTTCAAGGTTTCACTTTTCAAGGAACCACCACACTATTTTCCACAGTGGCTATCCCATCTCACATTATCACCAGCATTGCACAACAGTTCTGATTTCTTCACATTGTCTCCAACATTTGTTATTTCTTGCTTTTTTTTTTCTTGCTTTGTTTTTTAATAGCCACTGTAATGGATGTGAATGTATATCTCATAGTCATCGTGACTTGCATTTGCCAGGGACTACTGACTTTAAGCATCTTTTCATGTGCTTGTTGCCTATTTGTGTATCTCTTCGGAAAAATATCTATACAAGTACTTGGTTTATTTTTTATTTTTTAACTTAAGTTTTAGGAGTTATAACCCACTCCGTGAGTTGTCTTTTCACTCACTTGATAGTGTCATTAATACACAAACATTTTAAATTTTAAAAAATCACATTTTAAATTTTGATAAAGTCTAACATCATTTTTTCTTTTATTACCTGTGCTTTCAAGATCATATCCAAGAAATCACTGGCATATGCCATGTCATGAATTTTTGCCCTTATGTTTTCTTGCCTCTCTGGGGTTTTGTTTGTTTTCTGTTTCTGTTTTGGTTTGTTTTTAGGTCTTATGTTCAGTATTTGACCTATCTTGAGTTAATTTTTGTATCTGGTGTGTACACTGCTTGTCCAATTTCATTCTTTTTCATGTGGATATCCAAATTTGCTGGGACTATTTGTTGAAAAGAATTTCCTTTTCCCCATCTGGACAGGATCTTGAGACTCTTGTCCAAATCAGTATTTCTTGGATCTCTATTTTATTCCATTGGTCTATGTTTCTGTCTATGCCAGTAGAACTTGTTTTAAGAACTGTAGTTTTAAAGTATGTTTTAAAATTCGAAAGTGTGAGTCCTCCAACTTTGTTCTTTTTCAAGATTGTTTTGGCTATGAAGCCCCTTGAGATTCCATATGAATTTTAGGATGTGTTTGTTCTATTTCTGAAAAACAAAGCCATTGGAATTTTAACAGAGATTTCTGTAGATCTGACTTATGTAGATCTGATCTTTGCAGTAAATCTGTAGATTGGTTTGGGTAGTGTTGTCATCTTAATAATATTGTCTTCCAATCCACAAACTTGGGCTGTCTTTTCACTTATAATTGAGTCATTCAGTAATGTTCTATAGTTTTCAGTACAAGTCCTTTATTTCCATGTTTAATTTTATTTCTAAGTATTTAATTATTTTTCATGATATTGTAAACAAAATTGGTTTCTTGGTTTCCTTTTCATGTTGTTCATTGTCAGTGTATAGTAACAACTGTTTTGTGTGTTGATTTTGTATCCTGAAACTTTGATGAATTTAATAAGTTCCAAGAGGTGTGTGTGTGTGTGTGGGGGGGTCTGTGTGAACTCCTCAAGGCTTAATACATGTAAATTATGTTATCTGTGAACAGAGATAATTTTACTTTTCTCTTTCCAATTTGGATGCCTTTTATTTCTTTCTCGTTTATATTTCTGACTAAAATTTTATTTTCAATGCTATATTGACTAGAAGTGACAAGGGCAGGTGTCCTTGTCTTATTTCTGATCTTAAAGCCTTTTTTTCTTTCAGCATTGAATATGGTGCTAGCTGGTAGTGGGAGGACGTTATATATGGCCTTTATTATGTTGAAGAGTTTTCCTTCTATGCTAATTTTTTTTAGTATTTTTATCAAGAAAGAGTATTCAATTTTGTCAAATGTTTTTATTGTATCAATTGAGATTATAAAAGATTTTTTCCCTTATTAATTCTATTAATTCTTCTAGTTCCTTAAAGTGGAAAGTAATGTTATTGATTTCAGACTTTTTTCCTTTTTTAATGTATGCATTTACTGTTATGAATTCCCCTCTTAGCACTGCTTGTGCTGTAACCCATAAGGTTTGGTAGGTTGTGTTTTCATTTGTCTCCAAATATTTTCTGATTTCCCTCTTCTTTTTCTTTGACCAGTTTGTTGTTTAATGTGTTATGTTTAATTTCTACACACTTGTGAATTTTGCAGTTTCCTGTTTCAAGTTGGTTTCTAACTTCAAGCTATTGTGATCAGAAACAATACCCCATATGATTTCAGTCTTTTAAAATTTCTTGCGACTGTTTGTCACCTAACTTATGCTCTATACTGGAGAATGCTTCATAATACATTTGAGAAAAATGTGTATCCTGCTGTTGTTGAGTGGAATGATTGACTTTATGTGTTTGTTAGATTTCATTGGCATATAGCATTTACAAGTCTTTTGATTCCTTATTGATTTTTTGTCTCATTGTTCTAATCCATAATTGATATTTTTTTCCCACATCCTCATCAACACCTGTTTCTTGTGTTTTTTTATTTTAGCCATTCTGATGATACCTCATTTTGGCTTTGATTTGTATTTCCCTCATGATCAGTGATGGCATCTCTTCATGTGTCTATTGGCCATCTGTATGTCTTCTTTGGACAAATGTCTCCTTGTGTCTTCTGCCTATTTTCTAATTGGATTATTAGTTTTTTTGGTGCTGAGTTGTATATGTTCTTTATATATTTTGTATATTAACTCATTGGATATATTTTTTGCAAATATCTTCCATTCAGTAGGTTGTTTCAGTTTGTTTGTTTATTTTATAACCTTAAAATTTGAATGAATACCAACCTAACTTATATTGCATATGTAAATCTATAAAGTTCAATCCTCCCCTTATATTATTGAGCTCATAAATTATATATGTATATGTTGTGTTCCTATTAACAGATTTATAATTTTTAAAATATTTTTTCTTTTAAATCCTATAGAAAATGAAAAATATGAATTACAAATGAATGTTATAATAATAGTGGCTTTCCTACTTGTTTATGTATTTACTGTTGCTAGAGAATTTTACATCTTTGTATCACTTCAAATTACTATCTAGTGTCTTTATACTGCAACTCAAAGATTGCATTTCTTGTAGGGCAGGTCTAGTAGTAATAAACTTCCCTAGTTTGTTTTCTTTTTTTAACCTGGGAATTTCATAATTGCTACCTCATTGATGAGGGCCAATTTTTCCAGATATAGAATTCTCAGTTGACAGGGTTTTGTGTTTGTGTGTGTGTGTGTGTGTGTGTGTTTACTTTTAGTATCTCATTCCACTACCCTTTTGCTTCCAGGTTTCTAATGAGAAATTGGTGGATAATCAAATTGAGGATCCCTCATAAGTCAAATCACTTCTCTATTGTTCCATCTAAAATTCTATATTGTCTTTGGCTTTCAACAATTTGATTATAATTTATCTCAGGATCTTGTTGTGTTTCTATTACTTGGCATTTATTGAGTTTTATTGATTTGTGGATTAATTTCTTTCTTCTTTTTTGAAAAGAATTTTAAAAAATGATAATCATTCTTCCCCTTTAGCTCATCTTTTGCTATTTCTATTTGCAAGTTAGTTTGCTTGATAGTGTCCCACAATTCTGTTGGGCACTGTTCACCTTTGTTTATTCTTTTCTTTTCTTTTCTGCATTTCAGACTACATAATTCAATTGTTGTATCTTTAAGTTCACTGATTCTCCGATAAATCCGCTGTTGAACTCTTCTAGTGAAGTTTGCACTTCAGTGAATATCCTTTTCAACTCCAAAATTTGTTGGTTCTCTTTTTATCATTTCTATGTGTTTGCTGATATCTTCCTTTCATTTATATTCTGTCCTAGATTTCCTTTAGTTCTTTGTCTATGTTTTCCCTTATCTGTTTGAGCCAACTTATGATGGTTATTTCAAAGTCTTGGTTTAGTAAGTCCACCATCTGGGGTACCTCAGGGACAGTTTCTGTCAATTAATTATTTTGTTCCTTTGAATGAATCAAAGTCTATTCTTTTGTATGCTTTGTGATTTTTTTTTTGTTGAAAATTGGTATTTGATTTTTATAATATTATACATCAGATATTTTCTGTTCCCTAGGTTTTTCTGTTTTTTGTTTGCTTGCTTGCTGTTGTTTTGATAATTGAAGGCTGTCCATTTGTTTTGAGACTTCTACAAACTATTTTTTCAAAAATGGTTCTTTGGTGTGTGTACTCACTGTCTCTGTTCCTTTAGCTTGTGTTCAGCAAATGTTTTGACAGAGATTTTCTTGAATGCCAGGAGCTGAAAGAGACAAACAAAAATACACCAAAAAGAGAAAAAAAAAAAAAAAAAGATAACCATCTCTTTCAGTCTTTACAAACTAGCTCTCTGTGGGTGTATGTTTTTACCGATCAGCTAGGCTTGTTTTGAACTACGGAAGAGCTGAGGAGAAAGTTTAAGTTCTTCTTAAGACTTCTGAGCATGGGGAAGCCTGGGTGGCTCAGCAGTTTAGTGCTGCCTTTGGCCCAGGGTGTGATCCTGGAGACCCGGGATCGAGTCCCATGTTGGGCTCCCTGCATGGAGCCTGCTTCTCCCTTTGCCTGTGTCTCTGCCTCTCTGTCTCTCTGTTTCTCATTAATAAATAAATAAAATCTTAAAAAAAAAGACTTCTGAGCATGTATCTTGTCTGGTATGCACATGACTTTCTAAATTTTCCTATATATGCTATTGCTTTTGAATGTCCTAATTCCCTAAAATGTCTCACTCTAGTTTTGTTTTGTTTTTTTGCCTCTTGGTTTTAGATGATCTATTATAGATCTCCACTCAGAATTTCTTGCCTTTGATGTCTGTGGATTTGTTGTCCTAACTTTAATGAGCAGTGCTGGTTGCTTTTCCTACCTATGTTCCTAGTTATGTGAGATGAAGATGAGCCAGTCGCTTATTCAAGTACCTCCCAGCCAAGTTAGAATGAACATATACAATAATTTGCAAATCAAGTCTGCTCTCTTTCTTCTGGTTTTTAGAGAGTAACAGGTGTCCAGGCTTGCTTTGCTCTGTGCTTGAAGGCGGTGAGGGAATTAAGAATAGAAATGTTACAAAACTTCCTTAGCATTTCGAAGATAGCTTTTTCTTGATGGAGCATTTGCTTGACTGCTGTAAACCTTTGATTATGTGCCAGAACTCCTATAAGTTGGTTCCCATAGTTTCTGGTTGTTTCTTAATCTTGTTGTCATTCTTGTTTATGTTCAAGGAAGAAGATAATGATGCTTCTTGATCTGCCATTTTGCTAATGTCACTCTCCCAAGAATCCCCATTTGGACACATCTAGAAACCTTTTATTTATTCCCTTGTTACTTTCTGAAACCTATAGGGGAAGGCCAGAGTCTCCATGATCAAGTTCAACACTCATGGTCACTTCTTTTTTGTTGCTGGCTGTTTTCAGTGATTACATAATGTTGTTTATAAGTTGCCACTCTTTAAATTTCAACACCTCTGAAAAAAAAACAAAAACCATAATAAGTTCATTAGTTTGTTTTTCTATGAGCTTATTTATGATGGACATTTCTTGGAACTGAAGATATACGTCTACTTTCTCTGTTAATTAACTGAGTTCATATATAGCAATGAAGTTTTATGAAGTTCTTTCAAAATTCTGATTTTTCCCCACCAAACCTGCTCTTCTTTCACTATGATTTCCATTACAACTTTATTTCTCTACCAATTTTAAACATAATTATTTTAAACTCATTTTTAAATATTACATTAATTTTTGTATTTGAGGAGAGCAATTCTATCTGTTGTATCTGCTGACAGTTTCAATGCTGGTAAATTTCTTTATGTGGTTTGTATCTTTAAATCACGAGCTAATCCTCAGCAGTATTATTTTTTCCATAGGTTACCTGGATGCCCTGTGTTTTAAAATTATAGACAGTTTAGTCTTTGCTTCTGCTGGACTTCTTGGGATATACAGCTTGAAATATCCACATAAAAGCATCTCAAGCTAAAATGAATTCCAGCCCCACTAATTGAGTGTGGCATAGATTTAGTGTTTCTGTTCCTCATAGAAAAGTCTTCCACACTAGAACTTCAAAAAGTGAAAGCCTATTTTCTTCTACTCTGAGATGGTGTAGTGAATATTTTCTTTGCCCTCTTTATGAAGTGGGCAGAACTTGTAGAATCCTAATTTTATGCAGAAGGTATTATTTGCAACTCTCTACAGTTTTTTTTTTTTAACCAACAGAAGGTCTAATATTTTTTTGCTTGTTTTCTCTTCATTTCTCAAGTTTCAATTTCTATTCCAAACGGTTGAAGAGCATTTCCCATGGGAAGGTCTTTTCATTCCATTGATTAATTACATCTCACAAAAAGCACAAAATTTGTATATGCTCCAGACATAGTTGAATGATGTCAAAATAGAACAGTCTGTTAGTATTCACTTTGTGAGATTTCAGAGACTACCCAATGTTGATGAATGAATACAATTCATTTTTAAGTGTATCAGACAGATACACAGGCATTATGAAATTAATGTATTCTATTCTATCTACATATATCTTAGCTAAAGACACAAATAATGTTGATATTGAATATTGTAACTTTATGATTTACTTACTGGCCATGCATGTACATTGATGTTTCATAAGATGAAGGGAAAAAAGTTACTTCAATGAGATTCCTAAACTCTCTAATCCTTTATTCTCACTGACAGTGGTAATATGCCTCCCCAAATTAGGACCTCTTTTCCATTTACTGAAACTACTTGGAGATTTCATTATATGTTTCTACTTAATGTCTTGTAATACCAGGTAACATCTAACATTTATGTTAACCATATATGTGTGTGTATGCAAATCTCTTTCTGTATAGATGGGTAGCATAAATGATAAATATTGAACATCAAATATAAACCTAAATGTCCTACACGGAATATTTCTCCTTACACTAGGAGAGTAGAGGGTTACTTTGTGGCCATTACTAGTGCCATAAGGTGCAGGTTAAAGGATGATAGATACAGAAGCAAAAAATCCAAATGTTATCCTCATCTGTGGGATTTCATTTCCTAAAACTCCCAAGGTCCATCAACCCTCTATTTTGCTTTTCCACTTGGTGACTACACCTTTGGATAACTTGATAGTAGAAAGGGATATAATTATATTTGTATGATTCCCCCTAATCAAATTTAAATGAAATCTCTATTTTGTTGATATTTAAGCCTCTAATTGAATGTCATAGAAAAACACTACAATTGCTGATTTTGTTGTTGATAAGAAGAACACAGTGTCAAACTAGCTGAAATAAAGAAGTCATAGCAGGTAGTCAATAAATGTGTGTGTATGTATCAAGATTTTTCTTTCTTTTTTAAAGATTTTATTTATTTATTCATGATAGACATAGAAAGTGGGGGGGCAGAGACACAGGCAGAGGGAGAAGCAGGCTCCATGCCAGGAGCCTGATGCGGGACTCAATCCCGGGACTCCAGGATCACGCCCCGGGCCAAAGGCAGGCGCTAAACCACTGAGCCACCCAGGGATCCCCAGGATTTGTCTTTCTTATTTACACGCCCAGTGAAAATGGGTCTCAGGATAGTACAATTTAGTATAAGTTGATATTGCCAATGCTGAATGGGTTTTAGCCACAATTTGTGTAGGACTTTGGTTGAGGGAGTTATTCTTTGGCTATTCTTTTGGTAGGAAGAGATTGGCTTGGGGGGGAAGGAAACAGAAATACTTCAGTTTAATTCTGGGGGAACGGGGAGCAGGAACATGGGTTTCACACAAACTTGAGCCTGTCTAATTGCGTTTTTTTCTGAGTTTCTGTCACACTTGTCTATAACTTAGTCACATTTCATTAGCTTTAATAGTGCTCAAACACATGTGTGCAAGCACACACACATACACACATACACACAATTAAAAGCATGAAGGCTTTTTCAGTACCAATGAGGACTCCACCAGCCACTACTCTCAAAATGAAGAATCACTCGGGACTCTAGCTTTTTAATTCCCTACCTTACTCCTATCCTACCCTTCCCGCTCCGAGGAAGTTGACAGAATTTAACTTTTTGCGCATAGAATCCCAGGGACGGATTTGAATTGCCGTGATCACAAGCACCTTTTTAGATGCGCTAGGGTGGTGAGTCTCTTGACCATTCTTTGTGAACGTGCTTTGACGGGGACTGATATTCAGTTTTATCTTACAGTTTACGGCATCTCTCGCCGTGTTTCTGGTAGGATTCTGTCATTATGTACCAATGGCCAGGAAAAGTCTTGTGCTTTCCTTTGAGAATAAGTGTGATTTCACACTAGGGGGCTTTTTCCATTATGGTCTGTAGTTTAGCAGATTGAGGCCAAAATAGGTGCTGTCCAGTGTGTGGGATCTAGATGTGTGGATAGCAAAATAGTTTCCCTCCCAAAGAATTCTTTATACAAACTGAAGCTTTGTAGCTTTGCTCCTAGCTGGGAACAATAGCCGAGGTAAGATAATTCGGCCTTTCCAGCCAGTGTGGGAAGCTGAATCAGTCTTGTTCTTCACATTAGGCAGTACATGAAACCCACCTGGGATCTTGAGAAAGTCTGCTCAACACTCCCACCAGGCTCCGTTTTGTTTTCCTTCTCCCACTGCCAAACCTCTGTGCACTCCAAAGGACATTCAATCTTTCCAGTTTTCCCACCTGTAATGAAATATACAAGTGTAAGGTCCCATTACAAGAGCTCCAGTACAATTGCTCCTCAACCATTAAGTTAAACCAGTTGAAAATCCGGTTAAACAGTCTCATCAGAGCTGGTCACTGGACCACAAACCTGGAAGCAAATTTTTCTTTCTCATAAATGCCATTCTATAGATATGCTCTTGGATGTTGTCAAATATAAATTATCAAAGGAAAATAAGGCAAATAGCATGAGCTTGACTGTGAATGTCCCATGGGTTCATTTTATACCCACATATCAATAAGAGAGAGCCTTTTATAGCCACGTTTCCATGACTGGTCTCAGCCCATCCTTTCTCTGGCTGCACAGGACACGAACACTCCTCTGCAGATAATGCCACACCAATTACTGGACTATAATTCCCATCCCACTGCTTTCTATATTTTTAAGGGAAGCTGGAAATCAGAAATACCAACCTGTGGGGCCAAGTTTATGTTCATACAGACTTTTAAAAGTGTAAGGTTTCAAGAATGGTTTTATAAGAATCATTAACTTTTTAAAAGGCACCAGTTTCCTTCTGTCATTAATGATATGCGTAACAGTTTAGTGTAATGCTACTTTTAATTATCACAGCCCTTTCTTTTAAATATCAAATTTCCCTCTCTAAACTGTCCTGCCTTCTCTTTAGAGTCTCATCTGTCACTGTAAATGCCATCACTTTATTCCTCCTTTAGATGCAGTGACAGGCTCACTCTTATCCCAAGCTTTATCTCTTTTTCCATCCTTTATTGTACTACAAAGATCCCTTTTTCATAGTTTACAGCTGTATCCGCTTTCCACACGTGGCAAATGATTGCCTCGGTAAAGGTATTTTCTGTTTCAATCTTACATTTTCCCAAGGGAGAACAAAAGGGACAAGCTTTCTGGAGTTGGTTTCACTGAGAAAATTGTTTAGAATTGCCTCATTCCTCAGCAGATTAACGAATGCATACAATCCCAGCTTAAGTGCTATTGTACTGCACAATTTGTCCATTATACTTTGTCCTTTCCATTTAGAAAACCCCTCACCAATTAAAGTAATACAGCCTTCCAATACCTGCTCCCAATTAAATCTGAGCTGTATTACCTGCCCCGTTGCAGCTGGTCACAGATTCCTACCACTTACCCGCATTCATTAGGCCTGTTCATTATCAAGGGGATGGTGGCAGGAATTCAAGCAAGCCCCTGCCTTTCTTTTCGGGCTCACCGAAATTATCAGCTTTCCACCCTGGGCCCCAATAAGGACAGGATTAAGTATAAGGAGGAGGAATTCATACAGTAGCAAACTTACATTGTTTCTCTTTTGCTCCTGTCCTCTGTACCTCGACTGCATCCAAAAGATACAGTACAGGTACAAAAGAACACTCATCTTAATTAAAGGATCACTTTCCCTCCTTTTCCAGCCCAAAGCACACCCCCCCAGCTTTGTTCCTCTGTCTTTACTGCCCTCTGGCTTCAAGTCCTTTCTTGCTGATCACAGTGAGCCCATAAAGAAAGGCTCGGAAAGTGACCAAGAAGCCCACTGACTGCGAGCTTTGTCATTGAAGAGCAGGCTTTGCTGGCTTCAGGCTGGACTGGGGCTTTGAGAGGTGCTGCTCGTCTCCTGGAGGCTTAGAGCAGCCCTGGGAGGGGAGGAGGCTGGGGAGGGCCCGGTGGCAGGAAGGTAGCGGGAGCTGGGATTGAATTACCGCCGAGGCATCCTGGGGCCAAGGCCCCCCCACCCCTACCCCTGGCACATCTACTGGACCCAGGACAATGCACACATATGGACAACCAGCACTCTTCACTTTCATTTTGAAGAAGGAAATATGGCCATTGATTCCTGGGGAACCTGCTTAGTTCTGTCACAATTACTGGTCAGAAAAGGAAGGACGAGTAGGGGGAGTGGGCCAGGGATGGGTCAAACACAGATCACACATTCTTGACAAGTATAGTGCAAGGTGCTGGAGAGAAAGCTCGAGCAAGCTGCCAGGGGGAGCTGCCAGGGGCAGCACAGGTCAGGTCCTGAGACTCTTGGCAACACAGAAAGTCATGAAGTCCTGAGCAAGAAATGTCCCCTCAGCCTGGAAGCCACCAAACCTTGAGGGGTCGACTCAGCTACTGGTGGCCCTTTGGGGCTGGAGGGGTTCATTGGAGGCCCTTGGCTCCCTTCAGAGGAGGGCCCCAAGCAAATTCCACCCATCTTGTCTGGGGAAACAAGCCCATGATTCTGCACCAGAATGTCCCTTTTAAAAGCATTTATTTATTTTTAATATTTTTTTTAAAGATTTGATTTATTTATTTGGGAGAGAGAATGCATGAGTGGAAGGGAGGGGCAGAGGGTGAGAGAAAAGCAGATCCCCCGCTGAGCAGGGGGCCTGATGGGGGCTCCATCCCAGGACCCTGAGCTCATGACCTGTGCTGAAGGCATAACATATTCCACCCATCTTATCTGGAGAGACAAGCCCATGATCCTGCACCAGAATGTCCCTTTTAAAAGCATTTATTTATTTTTAAAGATTTGATTTATTTGTTTGAGAGAGACAGAGTGCATGAGTGGAGGGGAGGGGCCGAGGGAGACAGAGAAGCGGACCCCCCACTGAGGGAGGAGCAGAGCCCGGCAGGCAAGGGGCTCCATCCCAGGCCCCCCCGCCCCTCCCCCTGAGCTCATGACCTGAGCTTAGGGCATAGCATATTCCACCCATCTTATCTGGGAGAGACAAGCCCATGATCCTGCACCAGAGCGTCCCTTTTAAAAACATTTAAATAAGAGATGGGATGTATATCCTCTCCCGAATTCCTAAATAACCAGTCATTCTTTAGTCAGTGACATTTTTAAAGGACTTCAGTCCCCTCCTGCCTCTAATGAGCGGGCACTGTGGGGAAAGCTTGAACCGAGAGAGACTCGAAACATTCACAAAGGAGCAGATATATGGTGGGTGGATAATCAGTGAAAATCCATCCTTAGCGATCTTGGGATCGACTTTACTCTAAGTCTGTATTGTATACATACAAATCTTATCAATGAACAGCACCGTATGCATATCCGTAGCTTTTTTTTTTTTTTCGTAAGGGGGGAGGTTGTATATTAGTGTTTTCCTCTCAATTAACTTCTAGGCAATTTTCCCAGCTAAATGCATAACATCTTTGGCAAGATGCCAAACAAAACCTTAAGACCCAACACTAAATTCTGCACTTATACAGGCAGCTTAGATTTTCACGCGGTGAACTGGAAGCATGCCAGCAACTCCCACTATAAACCCAGCAGTGGGAAAGCTATATATTTTTTTTATCAAGAAACTCTACTTTAGATTTCCAAGACCACTTGAAAATTGCACTATTTTAATGTGCCTTTTAGACAAAATAAAAGAAAGATTTAACCTGCTATTAAATTAACCCAATTAGCTATTTATTCCATGTAACCTTACACTTTGGATGATGTTAAATCAAATAAACTGGCAGTGAATGAATTTTTTTTTTTTTAGTGAATTATGGAAATCACAAGATGCATTCAGGACAATAAGTTCTTCTGTCATTTTTCTTATCCTTTTCTACTCTGACAAGATTATCAGAATACTTGGTTGTTTTAATTTCCTTTTTTTATATATGAAATGGAATTACCCAGGATACAATGGAGCTGAGGGGACCAGGAGTAGTGGCTGGGAGAATTAACAAGTAAAGGAAAGCTAATCAAATAGAAATTTACACAACAGTCATTCCTTGGAAGGCTTGCCATCAATCCCTCAAACTTTGCCTTTTTGGTGTGCTTTTATTTGTACATTCCATTCAACACATGTGTTCTTCCAATAATGTAGTACTTTTCAAAGGCTAACTGCAGTCAGGCTGCTTTGGATCTCAGTCAAGTTTTGTTGATGTTAAATTTAGAACCAAACTCTACGAGTTTGAGTTCATGTCCAGTGGGATCTAAAAGTTGGGTAAAAAACACTTTTGAGAACTTGTGTAGTGTCTGATAAACCTCTTTCAGCACTAAAAAGCTTTTGGAAAACAACATTTTGACGATTTAAGAGGCAGTGAACCAGAAACATATGGATTAAGTTTCCCCTGAAATACTCAGGGGTTTAAAAATTAAGGGGGAAATGCTTGGCCAAACAAATTTTGCTGAACCAAAAAAATGTGTGAGACGGTCCAAGACAGTGTGCCAAACCCAAAAGTACTGATGAACTCTCTTTCTTTAATATTAACCATTACTATTATTATTATTTTTTAATTTTCTTTTGACAAATCCAGAGTTTTAAACACATCTGGAATGGGTTCAGAGAATAGCAGGTCACATCAAAGTGATTTTGCAATTTCAAAAACAAATCATAAATCACAAGCAAACAACATTGTGAATTTGTCTACATAAATTTGAGAGCCAGGATAGTTTGGCCATGTATTGGCACACAGTTGCACTCATGGCAGGGGTGCCTAATGTCTGTTAAGCTGGTCAGGCACTCGCAAAGATGGTGGGGCTCTAGTAAGAACGCAGAAGCAAAGGCACCACTTCTGATCCACGGCACCGGTTTCAACCAGACAGACAGACATGAGACAGACATAGGCACCACAGAGAGTTTAATACCAAAATATGCAGAAAGATGATTCCCTAGGTCAGCTCACTAAACTTTGCCACTTCAAGGCTTTGAAATTTGTCAAAGAAGCTATTAAGAAGATACCAATCCCAACAGAAGTCTTAATGTTTATTTTTTGGTTGTCAACGAATTCCAAGAATCGACACAGCAGCTACTCCTGCCTATTTGACCTGTGGTAGCTTTTAGAAGCAACACAAGACTCCCATTGCACAAAGCAACAACAAAATAGCATGGCAAACATAAGGGTGAAATAAACTATCCTAACCATCTTTCCCACTGTCTTTTTCTATATTTGTCATCTGTTCCCTCAAACCATGGTTGGAAGAAGGCAGATTCAGTGCCATGTTTTGCAGATCCAATTCTGGAAAAACCAGAATGAGCATAGACTCTAAAACTAAGGATGCTGGAGGGCAAGCATAAAAGAGGCAGAAAGGACAGAAGGAGGGAAGGATGGGAGGAAGGAAGGAACGTAGGAAAGATTAGAGGAAGAGGAAAGAAAGAAGGACAAAAAAAAACAAAATTAGGAGAAGAAGGGAGGCAGGCACTCAGCATACATGTGTTACTAAAGAAAAGGAGACTATAGCCAATTTGATAAACACTTGCTATACATTTCATCACATAATACTCTGCCGTTGATTTATTTCAGTGTTTAAGTATCATTTTTCAAGCAAGTCAATTATAATTGTACATGATTTCATGGCGGTAGAGGTGATGGCAATGGTAGTGATAAGATAGTTCATTCAGCATTTAGAAACTTTAAAACTCTCTCTAAGAAAGAAGTGACAGTTTGATGTGGAAAAAAAAAAAAAAACAACCTCCGTTTAAATATTTTGGAAGAGCCATAAGAGTCATTTGACATTTAAAAATACATTTAAAGATACAGCAGCAGTTAACTAGTTGACTATGGAGAACTGATATTTAAGAAAAAAAAATGTATTCATGCTGCTGAAACATCACAAAATCCCTGCAAAACTCTGAATATATTTATAAAATTAACTGTACTCTCTATGGTCTATTTTACATGAGACCTTTGTGTCCACAGAATACAGTGACTGGAACAAAAGATCTTATACTATTGATAGAACAGTAAATTAATTTCTGTTTGAAACTCTTGGAAAAGTGGAAAGGAGGTGATTCTGTTGGTAGATGAATTTCTTAAATATGTATTAATGAGTCAATTGGCAATTGAGAAATAGCTTAACATATCTTTCTTTCTGTCTTTTAACTAGAAGAAAAAAGTTTTTTTTCTTCCATAAGGGCAGTCTAGAAGATTGGGCATGATTCATATTGCATCTTATTACCCCCCTGAATTTGTGTCTATTTATATAAAAATTAGCATAATTTGACTTAAACTTCTATTACTTTGTAAAAGAGTTATTTCACATATTTCTCACCACAAGCAGCACTAGGCTCTGAGAAAGAATTTTCTGCTGGGAAGGAATAGTCTAGCTTGTGTTTATACATAACTTCACTCCAACCTGTATAATCCAAAATTCCAGGGAAACAGGCTAGAAATATAACTATATTCGCTCAAGTGTCTTTATAAGGATGCTTTAAAATATCATTTATTAAAAAAAAACAACAACAACACTGAATCTTAAGCACACTCGCTTTGATTTAAAGCGCGTTTTTTAGAGACCTATGTCAAGCTTCTTTCGAAACCTGCTTGCCCACTGGTAGAGGGGGCCCATCCTCAGGAACCGAATGTGCCAGTTTCCACCTAGCACAGCCTGTAGAGCGAAGTTACGGGTCACGGAGCACTGTAGCATGAACGTCCTGGCCCACACTGTGAATTGTTAGAAATCAAGAATTACCTTCATTAGGAAGGAAAAGGGGGTACCACGCTGAAATACATGCATATGCACACACATGCATACACGTTTACATGCATGCATCCGTACATACATAAAACCTGGAAGCTTTTCAAGTCTGGAATTAGTGTCAGAATCCCAGGTGGGGAGGCAATGTCAGAAAGCCAAAATCAGAATTTCTGATAAGGGTAAATGAAGGATGACATGTCGTTCCCAAATCCAGCCACAATCAGAAACTAGAGAGGAGGCGTTACCTAAACTTGAATCAGAATCCAAAGTCGAGGTCAACAGGCACATGAAGGGGTAAGCCTGGGAGTCCACACGGGTCAGGCCGCGGGCACAGCCGCCGGCCAGTGATCAGCCCAGGGCTCCTCGGGCTTTGTGCGGGGAGAGAGGGAAAAAAGAAGGCGAGGCTGCAGATAAAAGGCAGCCCGGAAACCAGGGCTGGGGGTGGGGTCAGCAGGTTACTGTGCCCTCATCAGTCAAGGTCCACACCTGGCAGCCAGGCCCCGGACCCCGGCAGGCTTCTGCTCAGGGGGAGAGCCTTGGACCTGGAACTGGGGTGGCAAAGAACACAGAGCTGGAGATAGAGAGCTCTTGACGCTGCTATTTGTTTATTCAGAAGCGAGTCATTAGTAAGAGGCTACTAGCTGCAAGGAAAATGCGGCTGGCTCCTGGGGGGGGGGGGGGGGGCGTTTCTCTTTGCACACTTACTTCTGAAAAGGACAGGAAGACTTGCAGGAACCGGGCAGGAAAGATAGTGCAACAGGCGCGTTATTTCAAGACCTCGTTCTCCTGTCTTTGTACTGATCTTTCTGCTCTTTTTATTGATTCATGTCTCGGTGTCCAAACATAATCTTGTCTTTTGCAGCAGAGTTCAAAGCGGAGGAGATGTTATCTCATCAGTTTTCATAATTTCCATATGATTCGCCATCTGGCTGTTCCCGGTCTCCGCGGCGAACCTCCCCGCGCACCGCCCCACTTGCCACTTGCGCGCCCCGGGCCGCACCTGCGGCTCCATCCCTGCCCCCGCCCCCCCCCCCCACCCCGCAGGGCTCCCCGCTCCCTGCCCCCGCGGGGCACTTTTAGGGAGACCCAAGCGCGGGCTTGATCTGCACTAGGGCCTGGTAGGCCAGCAGGGTGACCTCGGGAGCTCGCCCGTCCCTGATGGCTCCGACTGGCCCGGGCCCCCCAAAACCCCTCGGCACCTTGCTTCGGGAAGCCTGCTCTGCTTCCTGGTGCTGAGATCACCACCCTTTCCGAGGGTCGCCACGGGGAGGATGGGGGAGTGGGGGACATATCCATTTATATTTAACACTATTTCACCAGAGTCTGTATTTTAATCAGTTGTCCGCTCGTCTGACCGCTAGGGGAGAAGCTACACCCATGCGGTCTAGCCGAGCCCCATATACTGGCACCAGGGTTTTGTGCACCTGGTTATTCACTGGCCACTGGCGGGGTAGATGGGGCGGGTGGACAGTCCGGTGGGTGACGGATGACTCTTTGGACACCGACAGTTGGAGAGTATGCCTTTTGTTGTTGTTGCTCCTTGAATTCACCGTGCATTGATTGCCCTCGCTGCTCTCCGTTGCCTTCCTGCCTCCACCTGGAATTAATGAGTTTTTAATTTTAGCAGTACTTCCCTATCAAACAACAAATAGGGTCATTCCTCAAGTATTTTGTCATAGAACTACTCGCTTTTCTTTAAACAGTACAGGCCACGTAATAGTTTTCTGCTTGGGCACTAAACTTTTATAGGGAGCAGTGGTGTATATTTGTTAATCCAACAATATGGTATTAATTTAATAATTAACAACGGTGCAACTGTCAAAGGAGGGCCTGGATTGTGGCCTGATGTATTTTTATAAGTTTGAGAAAAATACGTTGGTATTAAAAGGCCTGTTAAGCATTTATGAGGAAAGATGTAATAATAATTAATATTTATAATTAAATATGTCTCCAGTTTGCTTTGATTATACAAAATTATTGAATCTGAATTATCAATTTATATATCTTTAACTTTCTTTTACAGATATTTCAAAATGAATATGTGACTATCTTTATATATTTAAAATTCATATATAGTTGATATTCATATTTTAGTAGATTCTATGTGGAAAATGGAAGTTTGCTCTATCATGTTTTGACAATTTAAAAAATTCATTTCTCCATCCAAAAAATCCTTGATACAGTAGACTGATTCTGGCACAGGTATCATAATTCAGAAATGTGTAAAAAAATGCTGAGAGAAAGGCATATCTAATATCACCGTCCTAACACATTTGATATAGATATAGTATCGCCGAGCTCATTATAGCAGACCCTATACTATAATTATATTACACACATTTTAAATTATCATTATAATTCAAGTCTGCAATTTTGTTTGGGGCTTAGATTTTCCATATTTGTTCTCACATGTGAATCATTTAAATTGTTGAAGTAGAATCTGTTTAGCTATTTTGAATTATATGAATGAAAGAAAAAATACTTTCTCTTCAAAGCAAATTAAGATATTTGGGGATTCAAGTGAGACTGTCTGAATTTATAAGCTTGAAAATTTTGGAGTCAATATGAATTTAAAAATATTTCCTAATTTCCCTCAAACACAATTTAAAATTATAAATGAATTAAGTCTTTGATATAAGTCAGACAAAATGATCAGTTTAAGTAGTCATTTTAATTTTGCTACACCAAGAATATTGAAGCTAAAATAGACATCATAAACTATTAAATAATTTTAGTTTTTTTTCTGCTACTGTACCATTTTAGTGCATACAAGTACATGATTTTTAAAAATCTTTAATATTTGGACATGATATTCAGAGGAACAAATTAAATAACTATTATTGTTCCTTTTATGTTTGGCGTATAAATATATAAAAATGCAAAAGTCAAAATTTGCTAATTAATCATTAATTTTCTCTGAACAGATTCAGAGTTGCTGGTAGCTGGAGTTTTAATTGGAGACCTGGATACCATCAGTCCTTTAGACCCTGTGTTCACGTATTTATACTTTGTGAAGAAACTTGGCAAAAATTCTGAATAAACAGAAAAGATTTAGGCTGAGGTTTTAAGGAATGGAGGCTTCTCTCATCTTCTCTAAAAATGACTTAGAGTATAAGCTTGCAGATATTTAAAGAAATCACTTAGTCCATGTCTGCACTCACCTGCCTTCACGTTTTTAATTTCACAATGCAATAATTCTCGTATTGTTTTTTTTTCACTTCAACGTTCACCTTTGGAAGTCAGCAGAGAGACATAAGGATCAGCCTGGATTTTTTCACTCTTAATGATGTAAGTATATCAAGTCGTAATAAAAGTCAACATATTAAAATTTGCTCTCCTGACATTTAGAATATAACAGCAACAACAAAGGGCCACTTGTTTATGAAGCGGCCGGACCTCTCTGCTTCTGTAGGTCTTCAGAACTCCCTGTCTCACCTAGACTGAGCAGAGATGGCTGGAAAAAGCTCCCCAGACGCTGGCCAGGGGCTCTAGAGGAGCTGAGGCTGCAGCTGCAGTGGACTCTGGGGGAGGCCAGAGGGAGGAAAAAGGAGACTAGATAGGATTATAGAGAGAGGATCTTCACACTTGGCATCCTATACCCTCTGTTTAATCTTTTCTTCTGTATTATTAAAGAAACTTTATTAAATGCCTCGTAGACAATAGGACACATTTCTCTTTCCTAAACACTCCAAATAGCAAGAAGCCTGCAGAATTTTCATTACTGGTAATGAAAGAGGCAGGGATGTGCTCTCATGAAAGCTCTAACATTAATGCCCATTCAAAAATCCTCAAACCCAAATATAAGTAGATTTACCACGTACAGTGGGCCAGCATTATTTGGAAAGATTTTATACATTGCATGTCATAACAGAGGCTCCAATGCAACCTGTGAAGCAGTTAATTTAGATTTAAAACCAGAATTCTGAAGATTAATCAGGTTGCACAGAGAGTTTCCCTAACAGCATACATTACTGCTTGACAACTTCGCATGGAAATCATATTGCTGTTTAAAATTTTAACTCACTCACTTTATTTTGAAATGTATTTTAGTACCATTAAGGGTAAGTAAAGTTGCCATTTTGATTTTTTTTGCCTCAGTGTTGCATTTCAACTAAATAACCTTTTAGCTCCTCTGGAGGCTTTGCAATTTACATAAATTCCACCCTGCAATCTTTTATAAAATAAAGACTATTTGAGGTGATTGTTAATTCCTATTTTGCTATGAAATTTTTATTTCCATCTACCAAGCTTCCAAATGCATTCCCTAATTTTCAATTTGGATACATAATGTCAGGTATGTTTTTTCTTTTTTTCTTTTTTTTTTTTTAATTTATGAGCCATTGTCACCCATGATCCAATTGCTATTTAAGCAATAAAATGTGAAGCAGAAATTTTAATTTTTGATTTCTTAATTGTACTTTGGTAATCCCTTCACCCTTTCTTATGATCCATCCTTCCTTGGGGAAACAGGGTTTGGCAATACTTTTAATTTGGTAAATGTTTTGGCACATTTTCCAGACCCCTGAGGCACCAGTCCGTGTCTAGGTATAGATTGTAATAGTTGTCACTTCAGTTTTGTCAATGAAAACTTTTTGCCTGTGTAATAGCTACGTTATGACAAAACCTTAATTGTAGTCAACAAGGAAGAAAAAAATCAGCGAGTTTAATAATGTAGGGTATCATTTATAGATTAAAGTCATTTGTGATTACAAACCCCTGCAATTTATTTTTTCCTAGTGGTTGGTAAAGCAGAGTAATGTAAAGCAGATTGGGTCTGTGAAACTGAGAAACCAAATTTTTAATTTTCCTTAATTTAAAATACTCTCTGTTTATATTTAAATACCAACCAGACCACGTGCACTTGAAAAAATACCTGATTCTGTCTTGTGGGTATGTGATTGGGAGAAATTACACTGCTGAGCCCCGTGCTTATATCTGTGAAATGGGATAATAAAACCTGCCCCATACAGTTGTCATGAGGATTAAGGAAGATACCACGCCTTCAAACACTACCTGTCACAGGCTAGGCACTCAATAGATGTTAGGTCTTAATACCTACCACACAGGTTTGTATTTGCTCCTCACATTGGTCAACAAAGTTTATTTAGCTCTGATTTTCTTGGCATCTAAAATAAATGAATATAATTATGACTAAACCAACAGATCAGTTTGGATTCAGCCTTGCTTCTAGCATAAGTGTGGAATTCTGGAACTTTCTCTGACAAAGGGATCTACGTGGACAGACCACCGGCCTTTCCTTGGGTGGCAACAGCAATGACTGTTGACTTTAAGAGATTTGTGTAGTCTCCTTTCAAAAGACTATTTTGTGTGAATTGGACTAATTCTGGATTTCTGTATATAAAAACAGAACCATAAAATATCTTTAAATATCAGTTTGTATTTATGGCAGAAAATACACTGCTTTTATATTAAATGTGTACCTGATGGTCTTTAGGAAATTAAAATTAAGAAAACTTTAGTGTTTAAAGTAATTTACAGTTTTATACTATTGGACACGAACACTAATATCAACACATTTATAATTCACGTGGGACTTTTTTTTCCCCAATGAATAAAGGTAGCTTATCAAACTAGCATCTCTGATAGTCAAAATTAAGACCTGGGTTTTTTATTTTTAAGATTTTATTTGTTTAAGTAATGTGGGGCTCGAACTCCAAACCCCAAAATCTAGAGTCCAGTGTTCTTCAGACTGAGCCAGCCAGGTATCCCGAGATTTGAATTTAAATGGGTAAAGCTAGACAGAAGTAAACCTCTAAAACTAAGCAAGCCTGGAGGGAAAAAGAATGTTAATAGAACAACACAAGTCTTTTTTTCCCTACTATTGTCTTTTCTTATTGTTATGATGTTACATTATTTCAAAGCAGAATATGTAATCTAATAAATTGCATAAAATTAATGCCTCATGGTAAGTTTGATTCTGAGTTGAGTGAGGCAGGACTATTTTGAAGTAGGAGAGCAAGAATCTCCACCGTTTGCACAAAGCAGAATGGGCTCAGCCTGCTAGGTGTTTTGTCAGCCTGGTCAATTACAAAATGCTTCCAGAAGTATGTTGAAAGTGGGAATTCATCCCCTTCCAAAATGTTTTTCATGCTGAATTTAGGTTGTTTGAAAATGACTATCAAAAGCAATGTCAAGGAAGACAAATATCAGATATCATCATCAACAAATATTTGTTGAGTGCTGAATATCTATAATGTAGAGTGTAGGAGGTTATAAAAGCAGATGGAGGATGTGATTCTTTTCCCTTGAAGCTGGTGTTCTTAAATTTGATAAATGAAAGCCTGGGCATCACATCCAGGAAACCCTGAAATTACTATGCAAACTTTTGTGTGTGAGCGCATATGCACTTTTATGTGGGTATGGAGCGAAGGATGTAAATTATGATAGTATCAACCTTTTTGTTGTTGTTGTTGTTGTTAGATCCTTAAAGTATTCCATGACTGCAAAAATGTCAACCATTAATCTTCTTGGGGCACATCTAAATGGTAACTGAGAAAAGCTCAAATGCAAACCTGCTTTTCATTGTGATTATTGGTATCCTGAAAAGTCCAAGAGTTGGAGGCTCATATGTAGTCCAGCATCATCAGTGATTATAGTATTAAGCCTGATTTAACCCCTGTGAAATTAATGATAACCTGAGCTATATCCCACTGCTTGTTCAGCCTCTTTTAGACAACAGAGAGGATACTAATTTTGCCCTGAAATCTAGGGAAAAATGGATTACATAGAACTAGATCAGTGGGTTTCTTTCTTTTTCTTTCTTTTTTTTTTTTTGCTTTTCTCTCTCTCTCTCTCTCTCGTATTCACATAACACCTAAAAATTTTGGACAATCTCTGTGCTCTCTAGCATATAATAAGACAGGAAAAATCTTTTTTTCATAAGTTTAAATATTTTCAAAGAATATAATTTCTGGTATGTTGTAAATATTGACATTTGAAAGTAAAACTGCTGCCCCACTTTTTAAAAATGTATCCAATGAAGTATAAATACCATAGGGCCTTGGTTTGGACCATCATGCATTTAAAAAAATATACGCACACATGCAAAAAAATTAAAAATACATGCATGGGATGTTCTTTAACAGTCAGAAATTTTATATTGTTCCATTCTCTTGTTGAGCCCAATTTCCATTCCATTCTCCCTAAATATCCTAATTTGTCCTAATGTGGTATATTTTTATACTTAGAAATCTTTTATCACTCCTAAAATTTTACAACCAAAAATGTATGTAATTAAACTTCTAAAGATAATATTCTGTGTCCATAACAATTTGTGTTTTATAATGTTTCTCTGGAGGGAATTATCATTATAGCTCTATTGAGTACACCATTGCTGAAAACAATATAAACATAGCATGAGATTGATAGCAAAAGCATCAAGCTCTACCATGGGTTGAAGTAGGATATATTTCCTCCAATGCTCTGTTGGTGTTGCTCTTGTAGGACTCTCCCCTTGAAGCAATGCGCTCTTTGACAATACTGGAGATAAGAAAAATGCAAAATCCTTACAATAATTGCTATCACTTTTCCCACTCTATATTATGTCTGAATTCAAGAAATCAAGGAGCAAGTCTTCTTTCACAACGGTGTTTTGGATATTCTCTTTGATTAGCCATCTGGAGTAGGGCACCCCACTACAATATTGGATGAGCAAGAAGAATGCATGATATTTTGTCTAGTGAGGGAAAGTGGGTTGTGGTGAGAACACATCACTCTTAAAAAAAAGAATGGAGGGAATTAGAAAATAATGTTGCTCAAAGAAAGCCTTTAGAGCCTCCTACTAGTTTTAAGACTTCTGGTGATATGTCAATAAGATAAGGATTCCATTGAGTTACACCTGCCTGCGTTCACACCCTCTTAGTGATAGAATGCTGCTGCTCTGCTCTCCCCACTAAACAGTTTGTCCTTTGCATCCATTTAAACACTAGAAAGTCATGAAACTAACATTAGTGTGAATTCTGGTGTAGAGGTTTTAAGATCCCTGCAGCATCTCCAAGTGCCTGGGTGGTTCAGTCCTATCGGCCACCAAGGCTTGATTTTGGCTCAGGTCATAATCTCTGGGTCCTGAGATGGGGCCCCTCCTCGGGGTTCCATGCTTAGCAAGCAATCTGCTTCTTCCTCACACCCTTTGCCTCTCCCCACTGCTCACACACCTGCGCATGCACTCTCGCGTGCGGTTTCTCTCTCTTTCTCTCTCTCTCTCTAGTAAATAAATAAATCGTAAAAAAAAAAAAAAAAAAAATCCTGCAGCTTCTACTTAGACAAGTTTGGGAACCTCAATGCAATATGCTATGTGAAAGTTCAGTGTAGCCTACTGGATGATGAGTCATTTCATGGAGAAGAAACAAAAACACCATAGCAAACAACCTGCATCAACTGTCAGACATGGGAGTTGAGGCCATCCTAGACTGTAAGCCAAGCTGAGCCTCCACCTGAATGCAGGAAAAACCAGTAGTGGACATGTCTAGATTATCCACCCACAGAATCATGAAGACGTAATTCATTGTTGTTTTAAATCACCAAGATTTGGGATAACTTGCTATGTAGCAATACATAACTGAAGTACCTGGGAACTTAAAAAGCATTTTCTAAAATTTAGGTATATTTTTATATTGATAACTCCTCCCATAAAATGAAGTGGTTTTATTTTCACAAATGAAATGCAAGATGTTCCGGATTTGTGATTAAAAAGAACTATGTCTTAGCAATGAAAATCTATGTAAAAAGAGCCTTTAAAAATACTAATATAAGTAAATATAAATATCTAAAGCTAGGTTTTGAACATGTGGAAACACATCACACCACACAAACACACACACACACACACACAGAATCACACACACCCATTCTATTAAGTCAATTAGAAATCAATTAGATTCAATTTGAAGTATTAAAGTCAGGTCAAATTTTTATGCGTATTAAAGAGCAGAATCTGGTTCATAATATGTACACAAGAATATTACAGGGAATAATCAAATGAGTTATTTTATTGTGTAAATAATATTGACCACTTCTAACAAAAATGACATTGATTTGGGAATTTGGGATACAACCACAACATCTGTAATAAAGTATTATTTTCCCTCTTACATAGAAAACATCATAAAGTATTTCTTTTAGTCTAAACCACAATTCTTGTAGAGGTCTAAAAGGTTTTATGTAGTATATTAAAAAGCCAAAATAAAAACCAAATGATTTGGGAGAACTATGAGCTAATTTACAAATACAAAGTTAAAGTTCTTTTCTCTACTTTATGTCTAAATCAATTTTCAATTGCTTTAAATTTCAATATTTTTTTTGTGGACACTCTGGGATTAAGAAAATAAATCCCCTAAGTAAATTCATCACACTGCACTTGACATGCATGAAGCTGTGTGGCAGAGGGCAGTTCAGAACTATGCCTGTCCCCTAGAAGACTATTTTGCTTCAAAGAAGACAGGATGTGATATCAGAAGTTAACAAATGTGCCACATTTAGAGAATATATATTGTGAAATTATAATAGAGTCAGGGAGCACTAGATCCGGAGAGACTTTGGAAGTCTGTATTTTGACATGCAAATGAAGGAAATAGCGCACAGAGAGCAGAATTAATTAAACAGCACATAACGGTCAGGGCACTCAGGATTCAAATCCAGATCTCTTCCTTTTCACCAAAATGAGCTTTTGTTTAGAGGCACACAGTTCCTTTTTGGAAATCCGTGGAGCTGGATATTTGGGGTTCTGAATGTTTCAGAGTATTACCTACGCATGGTCTATACTTCATAGCATCCCCAGTAGGATCTGAGATAATATCCCATACATGAATATGTTAACAGTTCTGCAACGAAAAGTGTAGCTATTCACACTAAATGGGACAAACACAAAATTTAAAAGCTCCTCTCAGTTCAGGTTGGGTTCCATTGCTTAATGAGTTTGTTGCCAGACTTACAAAGAAAAAAAAAAACAAAACAAAACAAGAAGCTTTTCTTTGGATTTTGGATTTTGGAACTCCAAACAAGGGATATGGGACCCCATATATTTTTTATGTAGATTTTCCTTTTGGGGATGCCTGGCAGGCTCAGTTGGTAGAGCTTGTGACTTGATCTCTGGGTTGTGAGTTTAGGCCCCCGGTTGAATGTAGAGATTACTTAAAAATAAATCTTTAAAATAATTTATTTTGATCCTTGGCAATGGGTTTTGCTTTGTTTGTTTGTTTGTTTGTTTAAGATTTTATTTATTTTTTTATTTATGAGAGGGAGAGAGCATGAGGGGGGGTGTACAGGGGGAAGAGCAAAGGAGGAGGGACATATGGGAGGGGCAGAGGAAGGGGAACTAGCTGACTCCCACTGAACAGGGAGACCCTTGAGGGTCCCAGGACTCTGGGATCATGACCTGAGCTGAAGGCAGATGCCTAACTGGCTGAGCCACCCAGGCGCACCTTCTTTTCTGGGATCTCTTTAACTGCTCATGGTCTATGCCAATGGCTACAAATGGTGGTTTCAGTGTTTTCTGTTCCATTTAATGTGTGCAGATGGTTCTAACTGAGAGATAGATGAGTCATTCTTTGGAGACACCTTAGATACTGGTCTTTAGACACAAAGTGAAGAGTCTATACTGAGGTAACCAATATAGAGTCCTTTGGATAAAGGTTATCCAAAGGTAACCTCTGACACTAACAAGGCTTTGGTCTTTAGATGTGGGAGGCAGTTTAGAAGGATTAACAACAGTATCAGAACCTGACAAAAGCACTCAGGGATTAAATCATGCAACAATTTTATAAGACTCAGGGATCACTCAGTGTAGGAAGACTGAATCTGTCACATGCAGTGGAAATTTAATTTCTTAAAACAAACAAAACAAAACAAAACAGGCACACTGAGGGCCAGCCATAGCAATGTGTGACAATATGGTGCAAGTATGGACATTCTGGGTGACACCAGACTTGAACTGAGTGCCTACAAAGAGGAAGAACACCATTTCTTAACCACATATTTATAAAGTTCTGAGTAATTACTGAATTTTTTGAGAGTCACATACAATTCCAATTTAAAAATTGATTTTAAAAAAGAGCCTATAACTTTTTTATATTCTTTTTATACTTTTTCTAAAACCCCTTAATACCCCTTAATACCTTTAATATTCATTTGACTGTTGGAGACATTACAAGTTTTCTCCTCTTTCCAGGCCCCTGGAAGTTAGGCTTTTCTACTTCTTAAAAAGGAATGGTTATATAACTAGCTATGGGTCAAGGATAGATGGGACGAATGGCATGTGTCACTTCCAAGAGAATCATCTGACAGGCAAAGCATAATAATCCCTTGTTCTCACCTCCACTGTTTTAGCACATTCTTGTGTCTACATGTCAATGAGATCACACAGTAGAGTCCCTACCAGTCTGGGTTCCAGTGTCTTGATGGGGCAAACACTAGTCTTCTCCTTCTCTAATTCCAGCCTGTGCTGAACCTTCAACAGAACTGCAGATTAGATTGTTGCTTTAAGCTACTGAGATTTTTCAGGCTGTGGGGTAATTTCAGCATAATCCAGACTATTTGACGGGAAAAATAATTTCTCCACTGAATGACTGTTTAGCCATCCATCATTCTGACTTTGGACTTTCTCTGCAAAGTTTCAAAATCTTTTTAATCCGTATTCTAAATGCCAAAGCCAAACAGAGTGCCTGGCTTATTGAGATGAATACATAAAATATCGATCCGACCCCCTTGCATGCTCTGGAAACTACAGTTCCACAGCATATGTCCCATTCTTTCAAGGCTGAGGGGGATATGACCACATTTACATAACAATGTGGTATCATAGCTCCACAAATATTGAGGGTTTAATGGCATATTCTTTTCACTTGAGTTTTTAAAATTGGTTGTAGCAGTTAATCAAGAGTTGTAGTGATCTGCTCAAAATAAAGAAAGATTCTGGAAAAGCTTAGGAGGCAAAGTATTATATGAGAAAAGCCAACTGTTGTACATGAATTTGAAAGAAAGTATATTGATATTATAGAATAAAATCAGCATATCTAAAATCCCAAAATAGCTCAAATCCCCACATTAAATTCTATGAATCTCAGTTTAATCTAGGTATTATAAAGTATTCAGGAGCTTAGAGGAATGAATATTTTAGTAAGAACTAGATATTTTAGCAAAAGTCCTTTGCAGTCTCTCTTTTCTATATGAATTCCCCAAGTGAAGCACTCAGAGTGGCTTGGTGTCTTCACAGCATGTGTGAGCACTAGAGATCTAATGTCTACAATACTCCTCATCTTTGAATTTTATGCTTTCTAGTTATTGTTTTTTTTTTTAATCTTTTGAAATCAGAGTCAGTGGTTATGTATTGATTGAGAGAGAATAAAATTGGAATATTGGAAAATGCAGTAAATTTGCCTTAGAGCTTCAGTGGTATATGTGTGGCTATGGTGTGTGCATGTGTGCGTGTGCGTATGTGTGTGTGTGAAAGAAGGGGTTAGCATAGATTCTTAAATTACTTTAACTAGAATTCAGATGTGTCGAAATTTGATTCTTGCCTCACATGGTCATCTGAAATGAAATTCTTTCAAAAATGGCTTTCTAAGTCTCAATATTAGTATACGCAACAAGGAAACTAAAATGTAAAAGGATGTGTTTATATATGCTGGCCGCTTTGAGTTCTCATAGTAAAGAAGTTGAATTAATAGAAAATGCTAAATTTTTTAGTCTTACAACTGGAGTTTAAACATTTAAAAATTAAGTTTAAAAATCATCTTTTTAAAATAAGAAAGAAAATCCATAAAATATGTGAAACCAAGGTTTATTTTAAAGTACTAAAAACATGCTATATTTTTCAATCTGTAAAATGGGTACAAGTTTGCCTTACAGCTGGTTGAGGATCAGCTGAAATAAAACCTGTGAAATATTTTGTAATGAAAAATCTATTTACAACTGTAAAATACAGTTTTTAACTTTCTACTTTCCTTGGTAACAAGTTTAATATAATTTAATGGGTTTTCTACATCAATCTGAATTTTTATATACTTTATGTTAACTACAGAAACATCCACTGTTTATACTTGTCAGACTTGTAGTAGGCAAGCTGAGTTAACCCTCATCTGGGCTAAACTGAGTTTATCAAAATGAGGTTTGTAAATATGCAAATTGTACTGCTTTATTCCAAATCCTAATCTTGATTATTTTCAAGGAAATGTAAGTCTCTTTCAAAAAGAACACACATCATATCCAGTTTATCCACACAGTTAACTGACTGCTTGTGTACAAATATGGAAATACAGTTTAGGTTATATGTTTTTAAAAACCAGAATCCTTCAGTTACTCTGTGGTTTTTATTAATTGCTGCATACAAGTAGTCAATTAGGTGAGCAGACACAATCCTGTAAGACTTTTAAACAAAATCAACACTTTCTGCAAGCTCATGAGAATATTTGTTGATTGCTACACTTGTTATTATTTAAGTTGTCTTACAGATCCAAGATCCACATACACAAATTCAGCTATAGTTTGCATGTTGGAAAATATCACAAAGGGTCTCCAATAATGAATTCATCTGCTTACAATATGCAAGATCTAAGTCCTTAAAGTACATTGGAGAATGCTTATCAAAATTCTGATCGACAGCCAGCATTTTATCTAAGATGCTAAATCTATCTCAAATACATTAGAGACCCCTTCATGCTGCTCATTACATTTTTGGTTGTTGTTGTTTGTTTGTTTATTTGCCTCCTAAAGTAGTTGCTTCCATCAAGTTCATTTTGCTATTTCCTTAAATCTTACCTCCCCCTGCTGGCTGTGCAACATGGAACTTGTCTAGGTAGAGTAAAAATACAGTTGACAAAGGTTGGAGGTCCTTTAGATGGACTACTAGTAAAAATAAATACTTGCATACATGTGTATAGAAATACATGCACACACGTGACCGCAAGGAAACTGGACTTTTTGGTAAATTAACCTGAATCTTAGATCAGAAGTTTTTAATTGATAATCAATAGGAACAATTGTATCTGAAAGGGTAATATTACAGTTTTAACAGGAAAGACAGTCAAGATACATAGCACAGTCAGAGATGCTAGATACCCCAATAGCAAAGTATGTGTACCTTAATCCGGTCCCAATTCCAGTTAGATTATCTCCTACCCCATACACACAGTGACTTAACAAGAATGCCGAGAACACAGACACTCATGGTCCTGTGTGTCCACTCAAGCATTAGTAGGCCAAAGCCATTGATTAGGTAGCAATAAATTGAATCCTTACATCGAACTTTTATCGCCTCATAACAGCATTGGTAAGTTTATAGGAACTTTCAACCATGTCCCACCTTTCTGAATTATAGATGGGGCCTTCAACTAGGGTAGCTAATCTGCAATGCTGAAATTGCTTGCTAAATCACACATACACGGAACCACAGGATGCATAATTTTCAGAACTGCGTCTACATGGTCTGCAATTTACATGAAATTGCTATGTTTTGGTTAAATGGCACCTTAGCTTCCAAGCAACACTCTTTCAATAGTTGTTTCTTTAATTATTATTTAATTTTGTGGTTATGACTGGTTTTCAGTTAAAGAGGGTACTACTGACAAATTCAATTAAATGAAAATAGAGGACTTAATGGTCCATGCTAATGCTTCATTTCATACATAATATTTTATCATTTTCTGTGCAAATTTGTAATGAGTGCTTGGTTTGTATTAATAAATGCTTACATTTAGGCCACATAAAGTACAGTAATTAAAATACTTTGCTAATAATATTTACTTATAAGTGCTCTAGAAACAATTAACCCATTGCTTCCAATTACTTTTACTAAACTAACTTCCAAGAATACAATTCTTTGGCATCAAAAATATTATTTCAATGCTACTTTTAATAAAGTGCCCTGGGTGCTATCTTATTGTATTTTAATAGAGCATGTTATACATCTGCTGCTTCCTGGAACACAAATTTCGTAGAAAAGTGGCAAACAAAAATTTAAACAAAACTACCATTTTTTGGAATTTTGAACAAAGAACACATATGTTATAGCTCTCCTTTCCAAATATTTAAACTGAGAAATGTAACTGTTTATTGTATTGAAATGAGTAAAAGTTGGTTGTCTTTTGCTCTTTAAAGTAAATGTTGCTCTATGGTATTTTTGCTTATAACCTATAACAGAAATCATCTGCAGACAATTTACATTCCTTCTCATACTACAAGAAGATATGCTGCCTCCCCAAATGAATAGAAATCTTATTTACAAATACATTGCAGGATATGTGTTACTCATAATTCAAAGAGATTACAGAGTTAAAATTTAAATATACATAGGCAAAATGTATAAGCAAACATAAAAGAGAGATAATTTTATTTTATATTGTAGAAAGTTGGAATTAAATTTGTGTAGGTTTATCCAGTTTTCTAGCCTACGTGAAAAAGGAGCAATTAAAGCACTTTTTAAATCCCACCTCCAGAAATTGGTCAGTAATTGGCTTGTCACTGCTTCAGGTTTTCGTGAAAGTGGCAATCTGCATGGGGTGCCAACAAGAGGATGTTAAAGATATTTTAAGACAAAACAGTGTTCTTTGTTAGTACTTCCTCCTATTGATGTTGAATCAATAACCTAAGATTAAGAAGAACCAAAACACCAAGCAACACAAACATTGACTATATAAAGTAAGTTGGAAAGTCATAAGACATTTTGATGTACTCTCTTCTTTTCGACCCGCAATGAGAAAAGGAAATCCCCACTGAACTCTTCAGATCGCTAAAGCATTAGGCATTGGCTTTTAAAAAGACATGAAGGACTAGGTTTGTTAGACAAGAGCCTTTATTTGTGAAAGCAAGTTAGAAATGATGACCTTAATTTTCACCTCAAAACTCGAGGTATCCAATGACAGTGGTTCGTTAGAAGTGCCACTTCGAACAATACCTGATAAAGAAAATGCCACTTGGCTCTAACATACAGAGTGGAATTATTACTATTTTTAAAGGTGAGAAAAACACATCTTCAGGTCAAACACTGCACAACAGGAAGGCTGAATTTGTAACTCAGACATCCCTGGACCTACTAGGTTACTTTCTTAACTTGTCTTCTAGAACCTCATGGAAATAAAAGCCAGTACACTTTTATTTAAGATTGGTATTTTCAGTGATTTTAATAGGCTCGACACCTCTAGTGATTTTATGTATATATATACATATATATGTATATATATATTTTGATATACATATATCACATCATCTCAGAGTGGGGATAAAAATATTCCATCACACATATGCATGCAGAGAGAAGGCATGTTTGGTTGTTGCAAGTGATAGATGTAGCAGTTAGTTCCACCAACAGCTAAACAGGAAGAGGTGCGGGCATCAGCCTGCTCCATGACGTTGCATGCACACCGTTTATGTGAGTTCATGGAAGAAGAGAACTGGAAGTAATTTTAATCAATCAGCATTTTCTACTAGGGCTCCGTCTCTCAGACTACAGGCTGCTGCTGCTGAGGAAATGATTTGAGATCTCTGGGCAAAATAATTCACCCAGGTAAAACAATTCAATTCAAGACGTTCCATTGTTTACAAAATCAGTGAACTCCTCCCATTTTTGCTCCAGAAAATTCTGCATCTGGCTATTTTTTTAATAATATTCAATCCTGAGTCAATCGTTCAATAGGTTCTTTCTTTCTGTACACTTTGATAATAGCTTAATTTGTAAAATATTTTTCTGATCCCTAAAATCAATTTTATTGTGGAGAATGCTTCTGTCAAAGTATTAATGGTTGAATCATTTCTCCTTCTGAAGCTACTGTTGGTACAACAAGATCTGATTCTGCCTCTTGCCTGGCAAAATATGCCAGAGGAATCAGGAAACTGGTGTTTCAGTACTCAGTGTGCTCTTCTCATTTCATGCATGTCACAGTAGCTTCAGCAACTGTTGCTCGAAGCACGGGAGATGTGAAACTTTTCTGTCTGGTTGCTTTTGGAGAAGTGGATAAATATGCCAGCTACAGTCCAGGACATATCCTTGTGATCACAGAGAAAATGAAACGGCTTGCTCTCCTTGGCGGGGAGTAGATTACACACACCGCCTACCTGGACATGGGAAGTCAGACCCTGCTCTCCCTTGGCTTTCTTTTAAAAATGGGCTTTGACAGCTCACTTTCTTGACTCCATAAGCAAATTTCTTAAATGTATGTATTTTTCAATGGATGAAAACGTGTTAATCAACTACATGATCACACTGAAATCCAAGAAGGTCAAGTTCACAAACCTCAACCTCAGGTTTGAATGTCGCTTACATTAACTATGTACAAATATGTGTTTGCAATCTCACAACATCCTCTTTGGGAAGCATTTGTGAGTAATAACATTTTTCTTATGTATTTGTTGAAGAGAGAAGTGAAGGATGAAGTTCATCTCCCTGAAACCCGCCCTGCTCAGTTTAAACCCATGGTTCCTCCAGCTTCCACTCACATGTGCCAATAAGATTTACCTATTGTGTATAACTGATAAAATCCTGAATACTACATCTGAAACTAATGATGTACTATAGGTTGGCTAATTGAATTAAATGAAAAAAAGTTTTTATTGTGTTTCTTTTTCATTTCTTTCTACCTGTTTTCTTTAAAGTGATGTGTTGCTTCACATAATAGTGGCCGTGGATTTTTGCCTGTTTGTTCTCTTGTTTATTGCACGCTGTGACAGGAGCATCAGTGATTGTGCCAGAAGCCTTGAGTGCTAATTCCTTTTTTACTGGCCAGTAGCAGGAGATTGGAAGCTCGTGATCAGTTCCTGAAGGCCTCATTTAAAAGTTACCCACTCAAGATTTGCTAGGCCTCTTTCTCATTTTAATATTTCATGATGTTCACACTAAGTGTTGTACTAAAGATACAGGACCAGCAAGTGCTCATTCCTAATAAAATTCTGTGATGCAGGGAGATAGGTTTTAGCCACTGGATGATTTTCTTATCCTCATGCTGAAAAATATCAAATCAGCGTTTCCCTTGTAATACAAATTGCTAAGTAAAGCAATTTAGTTAGAAGCAAAATATATCATTAAAGAAAACACCCCATCTTCAGAATAACTTGGTCAGATATTTCATTGCCTGGGAAGTTAAATAGGAGCCAAATTAAACCCTAACTCCTGTAAGACACAGTGATATAGCTGTAGAGGGAAGTTACTTCACTGACAAAATAGTCCTATTCTATTTTTTGGAGAAAAGGGTAAGATGGAGAAACTGAGATCTAAAAAAAAAAAAAAAAAAAAGAAAGAAAAAGAGAGAGAGAGAGAGAGGGAGAGAGAAAATACTTCTCTTTCTAGGTAATGAGGAGGCAAATGAGTTGATATTTAAAATACTTAAATTTTACTGTGGTTAGTTTTGCTACATTCATTTGACGAGGGTAACCAACATATACACACTTTAAAGAGAGGAGTACTTAAAGCCAACAGTATGTACTGGAAGATAGAGAAGCTCTCAGAAGTAAGTCATGACTTTTGGGTGTAAGTTCAGCTTGGTTGTATTGAATAGGGAGTAGAGGAAACAAAATGCATGCAAAATGAAAGTGGGGGCACAGAAAAAAATGTTAATATATTTAAATATATTTTAAAAATACAATGCAATGCAAAACTCTAAACAAGCCGCATTTGTAGCTCGGCTGAATTAATGAATGAATGAATGCCGCTAAAACCAGGGAGTACTTCCCAATGGGCAGGGACACAGTCATGGGTCATGGCCTGGCTCTGGAGAAAGCCTATAATTTAAAAATGAAAAAAAGGAAGAAAGATGAAAGAAAGGAAGGAAGGAAAGAAGGAAGGAAGGAAGGAAGGAAGGAAGGAAGGAAGGAAGGAAGGAAGGAAGGAAGGAAGGAAGGAAAGTGTTTTCAGATAATGCTCTAAATATTGACAATTTTTGTAAGCTCAACAAGCCCAGTTATGGTATGCTTTCATCCAAAGGCTGTCTATATTATTCTTAGGACCGGCTTAGGCTTTACTTAACAGAGATTTTGAGCAGAATGCAGTTTCTAATGGATGCTTTATAGTCAATTGTCTGTATTATGCACTGGCTTTTGGGTAGACTTTCCATGTTTGGAACAAATCCAGTGCATCATACCAGGGCAGTTGGAACATGTCTGTTCAGTAATGTCCATGTGCTAAAAATCCCCCAGAGAGCTCTACTGGGAGAGGATTAAAACTTGCCATCGCGCCAAATAACAAATCTTTGTTGGTTCTCTGCAGTGTGCAGCGATGTTAGAGCTCATGTTACAGGTTAATTGCTTTCAGTGGTGGAGTAGCCTGAGTAAGGTTTTCCTTGGCTTAGCAGAGTATTAATAAGGAAACCCAACGCAACGTGACCACCAATAGCAGGGGCAGAGCTCTGGCCGGGGACGGCAGCAAATGGCCAATGGGAAAGCTCCAGCGCCGCGGGACCCTGTGATATGCGGAGCCCAGAAGTACATTCCGCTAAAGTGGTCCACCATCTCCCGGCAGCAGGGACCCCCACCTGAGGACGTTGTGAGATTCAGACACACGGGACACACAAAGTTGTGTTTCGAGTGCAAAGTGGGAAAGAAAACGAATGCAGGGCAACAGCCCGCAGCCCCGAGAGTTTGGACGTGGTCCACTTGCCACATTCTTGTAGCCTGGGACTAGCCTTGATTACTTTACTTCACGTTTTCTTAAATAAAAATAAGATTGCCCATCGCTGGAAATCGGGTCCCAATTTTATCTACAGCATTTTTTTTTTTTTTTTGCAGCCTGATTATAAACCCCTGAAAATCAGCATTCTTGGTATAATGGGACTACTGTGTATCGTTCACTATCACAGCCTGAGCAGTACTAATTACCCATTCTGTACTTAGAAAGTAGAAGGATGGAGCCTATATGCATTTACAGCACCCATGTTTGCAGAGGTAGCTAGCCGTCAGCATTTTCATTCTGTACGAAATGCCTGAGAAGATTTTAGAAATGGCAAAGCTGCCTCTTTAGCATCAATCTACATTGCAATTTTAGCAAACCAGCATTACTCAGAACACCATACAGTATATCCCAGTGTACACAGTCAAAGTCCAATTTGAATCTGTGGGATGAATTAAAATACCATATACTAAAGAGCCGTTCAAAAATAGTAAAACTACCGTAGCTACCAGCTGCAATCTTATTTTTCTTGAAAACTCTTCTCCGTTTAAGTAAGATCAGCATATGGCTTAGCCAAACTATACCTTTTAATAACTCCGTAAAGACTGACTTGTGGGGAGCCTTTTCTAGCACAGGTAGGGAGAAGGGCTGATAAATTTGCTTCCTTACACTGGGGTCTCCCTCCACGATAAAGAGCGTGCCAGCCCCAAGATACATGAAAATTGTGTGTGTGTGTATATATATATATATATATATATACACACACACACACACTCTCCTGCCTTTTCATGGCTTTGCAAGTGTCACATCCTGCATTTCGACCCCAGCGATTCTGCAGCAAGGCACAGGCCCCGGGCTCGGCCCCTGACCACCTAGAAAGAAACGCTCTCGCTCTCGGCTGGGAGCCCTGCCCCGCGCGCAGCCGGCTGCAGTTTCTGCATGGCTTGTGCCGGACAATGTCTCACGATCCGCTTCAAAATGCGGCGTCAGTCAGCGCCCTGGCACATGTGCGACCCCAAAGGGTGAAAGAAGAGGCGCGGAGACCGCGGCCGGGGCCAGGGCCAGGGCCCCGGGGGCGCGCAGGGCCGGAGCGTGGGCGAGGCGGGGAGGCGCGGAGCGCGGGGCCGCTGGCGTGCGGCTCGCCCAGGCTGCGACGGCAAGCGACCCGCGGACAGCGTCCCTCTTCCTTGTCCCGCAGCCCCCATCCCCTCCTGCCCTTAGGGTCCCCGCCCCCTCCGCCTCCCCCACCCCCACCCCCACCCCCACCGCGCCCGCCTTCGGTGAAAGAAAGAAACGCAAGTGCCACAAAAGGCCAAGGGTAGCTCAGTTTCAGACCCGAGGGCAACATGTATTCAGCGAACGAGAGTGTAAGAAACACTGAATATAGCAGTTAATACTTTAGCCCGACGATTTTCTGACTACAGTTTTCTTTGTAACCATGCATACTTATTGCCATTCGGAGAGATGGTGCTTGCATACCAGCAAACAGCTATTGAGGACAGGACGCAGCGAATCTTAAACTGATTAAGGCACTGGAGTTTGCTAAAGATGTGGCATGCGAAGAATCAGCAGAGAGCCATGGAATATTCAAAAAATATTAATAATGTCAGTTCTAATAATTCAATCTCAGATTTATTTTGGGCCGATCCTATTCCAAGTGGCGTGCCCTGTCTTTTTTCTTAAGAAGGAACAAAGATCATGGAACAGATTGTAACCTAGGTAAATTGCATGTCTGTTTACAATTGTATCTCACATATTCTAGATATCATTTGCAAACTATTCCCCAAAGAAATATGTATCAAACTTTTGGGGGAAAAAAAAAAAGATGAAGATTCGATGACAATCTGTTTTCCTTTCATTTGTTTCAGATGCAGCAGATTTCATCTGCTGCTTAGATTCTTTGTATTTTGAATGTAAGTGTCCTGTCATGTTCCTCATCGTTTGCTTTTGTTCTTTCATAAACTACATTTCTTGAAATGATGTCACCACAATTAAGCAAAGAAAAAGACCTTGCAGAAGATTGGAGTGAAGTGCATGTATGCAGGGGAATCATGAAATGCTGAACATCTCACTTGAATAAAAAAAAAAAAAAAAATCAAATTGCCCCCCCCCCCCCAGCATATCCTTTTACTTAGAGGAATCAGCAATTTGCAAGTTTTAAGGGCTTGTCATTGCAAAGATGTCTTAGGTTATACTTTGAGGAAACGGTTAAGTATTGTAGCATATTTATGAACATGTTTTCATAGTCTGCGCTTTTGGGATGGGAAATTATTCCCTAGTAATTAATTGCTGCAACTGTTTTAACTGTCAAAACTCAAGATTAATCTTGCAGCAGCAGTTAAACCAGGAGAACAACCAATGGCAGCTGCTCAGGAGTATGACTCATAGAAAACACTCAGGAAGAGCAGAGATTCTGAACCACACACTAAATGGATCTAACAGCTCAATTCTAGCATTACTCACAATGTATTAATAGGATCTTCTTACTCCTAACTTACCACTGAAGTCAGACAAAAACACTCTCATTAAGAGGAATGTCTACCCCACTACAAAGAAGGGCTCTTAGATCACACTAAACACCATTGTGCCCTAAATATTTAATTATTGTTTATACGGGAATTTAAATCATTGGGGAAAAAAAACACATTTTTTTAAAATGTCTTCAAAAATAATTATGAGAAAACCAATCAATACTGCTGCGTTCACTTGGCATACAGGCGCATAATAAGCATGCCTTATATAGCCAATCATTGTGATTAATTGTAAGCAAGCTTGGCCGTAAAACTTGACTTTGGCTGAGAAGCTAGACACACACATTTAGAAATAAATGGTAAGGATCACTGGTGAGACACGTTACAGAGTTCGGGCAAAGAAGCAGTTACTCAGTGAAAAGGCTTTTGGCAACTCTTGACCTTTGAGTTCCTGACTTAAAGGACACACAAACAACACCATTCTCCAGCAAGTTTTCCTTGATAACCTACTGGAAAGGGGACAGAATATCCTGAAGCCATTTGACATGCACAATTTAGCAATTATGTGGTCAGAGGAGGAATGATTCTGTTAAACCATAGGGAATTGCTGGTGTTTACAGCCTTTACACATTCATAGAAAAATCTAAAATCTAACACAGCATAATCAATATCAGAATGGATTCTCCTTTCCAGCAACGGATGATATGGCACATTCGACAGGAAAAGTAAATTCGAAAGATCTCATATATTTGATTCAATCTGGGACCTCCCCCCCCAACTCCCAAGGAAAGGAATAAGTGAGGGCGTAAGGCTATGTGGCAAGGGGATATTCACTGCTACATTTAATTGAGGAACAAAAAATAACCGCAACTCAAAATTAATGTAATGAGTTTTTAAAAATTTGTAATTAAAAAAAGTAGCATTTTTCCAGTAAAAAATAACTAAGTTTACTTAACTTTTCAGCTACGAGAAGTTGTTCTCTTTCTAAGTCACCTTTGATCTCATAGCCATTTTTATATATTTTTATTTTACTGTACATGCAGGGGTATGGACTCGAGACCGATAATGCTAATGCTTTAAATATTTCAGCCTAATTGGGGACTCTCTATTCATTTCCTCTCTGAATAATTTAAAGCTGTTTTCCTTTTGCTTGGTTGTCTTGATATGAAAATATATTGTATTTGCATTTTTCTTTTTAACAGATAAATAGATAGAAAGTCGTTTTCTTCCCCTTTTAAAAAGTAAAATCATTTTCAAGCCTTTATAGTCACATGAAAGTGCTGCTCGACACTTCCACTCTCAAAGCTGCACTTTTAATGGGTCGTTTCCACAATCACGTGTTCATCAATCAGGTATCAATTGCAGCCTGGCTGATTGGGTCCCCCTCCACCTCCATCATTCCCTGCTGTCCTGGCACTGCCTGCCAAATGTTGTAGGAAGTGACTTGAAGAGTGACAGCAGATCCGGCCGCACTCTCAGTGTGTGCTGGTGGGTCACTGCCATCCCCATAAAGAACCCACAACAGCTGCTCTCTAAACACAGGGACTGAAGCTCCATCCACTTGCAGAAGCCCATCTCTTACTGTGCAGTGAAACCAGCTTCCCATGTCTATATCTTACTCCAAAGTCTGCTCCAGGACCCTTAGGTTGCATCTGCAATGCAGGCTCCAGCTTTTGCTGGGGTTTATTTAAAGAAGAAAAAAGTCAAGCAATCAAAGAATTAAGGAATGAATTAATGCCTTTAATAATCTAATTGAGAGTCTCTCCATGTGAAATGATCACAGTGGTAGAGGCAAATTCAAGAGATAAGGAAAGATTGGTTGGCATAGCAAATGGATATTGCTGCTCCAAGAATCCCAAAGTGCACTGTTTGTCTGATGCAGTCTTCATGCGAGTGTGATTTTTCAGCATAAGGAATATAGAAGGATAGGGCTTCCTGAACTAAGTCACACAAAATTGATATGCACCCATTGGGACTTAACTTTTGGAGGACTACCTGGCAAGGAAATTTATGTGAACATTCCTCACAATACAAAAGATAATATAGTGGCTCTTGAACTATTTCCTCATTGTGCTTATCTCCGACAGATGTCTTTTTGTTCCTTGAATCTTTTGCACAGATATAGCGGCTGGAACCTGCTTTAAAGGGACAAAATATGACAATTTTTCACATGCTGAGATGCTAAACAGAAGTGTGTGTGTGCCTCTTGTTGGATTACTTCATGCCTTAGTGGCAAGATACAGCAAATTGATACCTTTGATAGTATTTCTTGTATGAATTAGGAAAGCCAAATTTGGCTTCTCGTATTTTTTGTTATTAAAATATTATTGAATTACTGTATTTTTCCTTTTAGAGTGAATTTCCAGTTCCATCTTAAACACTTTGACACACACATATACACACACCCCACACAGAGCATATCATTTGATAATAAACAAGATCTTGCTGAATGTAAAATCATGGGTACTGAGTTAACGAAGAGGTTACCAGATAGACAACTTGGATGTGGATTTCTGATACTTCTATACCTTAGCTTTGTGACCTTGAGCAAGTCACTAAACCTCTCTGAACCTCAATCACCTAAATTGAGATAAAATAAAAACCAAGGACAGCCCTGGTGGCTCAGTGGTTTAGCGCCGCCTTCAGCCCAGGGCCTGATCCTGGAGACCTGGGATCAAGTCCTATATCAGGCTCCCTGCATAGAGCCTGCTTCTCCCTCTGTCTGTGTCTCTGCCCCCCCCCCCTCTCTCTCTCAATCTCTCATAAAGAAATAAAATCTTTTAAAAAAAAAAAACCAAAACAACCAATTTTTACGTTTGGGGTGAGGTTTAAATGAGATAGAATATACAAAGTGCTTCTTGCATAAATGACTGGCACCATCATCTCCTTTACATCTTTGTTAAAAGTGCAACATACTCATTCCCACACCCCCACCCTACCCCCAAGATATTTCCTCTTCCTCACATTATTTTTCTCTAGAGTGCTCTTTACTCTTAAACATGCTCTATAATTTCCCTGTCTGCTTCTTTTATTGTCTATCTTCCCCTCACCAGAATAGGAGTTCATGAGGTCAGAGATCTTTCACTCTTTTGTTTATGACTCCCTCCACATTACTACATCTCTGTAAATATCTGTTGGTTGAATGAATAAGTGAATTAATATATTAACAAATTAATAAATGATTGGATTTATTTAAAATCCCTCTTTGCCATCCTGTGGAATTACATGGAATGCGTTGTTGTAGATTTATTGCAAATATCTCTTTCCATACCTTTTGAGCCAAATAAAATGGTTTTCTTCCAAACATACAAAGTAAAGTTTGTATTTTTAAGCATATTTCCTAAGGTACTACTGACGTTAAATCTCGTATGGAATTTAGCCCTTTGTCATTTGAGAAAATACTTTGTTTATCGAAATTGGATAGCCAGGTATAAGAGCCTGACCATGCTGTCTTCCCACTCAGTGGGGTGGATGGCCATCACAAGGCCCCACAATGTGCACGGGGACCCAGAATGTTACAGTCCCAGTGGCTGAGTCTAGATCTAGATCCACTTGTTAATCGCAGCAGTCCTGCAAACAAACTATCTCACCTTTGAAGAATGAGATGAACCACCAACGCTTCAATTTCCTCATTTATAAGAATCGTACACTGAATTGATGCCCGTTCTACTGCTACAATTACTCTTAAGAACTTCCTACATTTTGTTTTATATCCTTTCAACTACATAGGTTAAGAATGGATCCTGGTAATCGTTTTGCAATATAGAAGGGTATCAAATCAATATGTTGTACACCTTAAACTTAAACAATGGGATGTGTCAATTATAACTCAATAAAGCTGGGGGAAATGTCTAATTCCATTATACAGTGAACAGTGTCTTTGGGTGTGTTAAGACTACTTAGGGCTCCCTTTTCGTCGCTACCCTGAGTATTGGGAGGTCTGAGAGAGACTCTTGGAAAATAAAAACAAAAGACTGTGGCAGTGCCTGGGGCCCATAGTCCCATATTCTCTCTCTTTCTCTCTCTCTTTCTAGAGGTCTACAGATTTATTAAATCAGGAAAAGCAAGAGGGGAAAAAAAAAACTAATTTTAAATGCATCCCTTAACATCAACTATTCTTAATGTAGATGAAAGTAAAGTAAGCCTACACTGAAAAGCATATGATTACAATAAAGAGAGGGAAGAAAATCCTTTTTCAGGAGAGAAGGTTATAACTTACACATGTTTAGAATTACCAAGAGAGCTATTTGTCCTCCTAATGCACACGGAGGAGTGCTCATGTCATTGCTGTGCACACCGCCTTGAACAAGTCCTCTGCTCTTTTGTGAAATATCGATGTCACTTACCTTAAGTGGGAGTGTTAACACCTTTGCTATTTCTCTAAAAATGGGGTTTGCTGCTTTTTGAGTTAAAAAAAAAGATTGCTATAAAAGGGAGCATTAAGGAACTTAACAAAGTACTTTTTTAAAGGATCAAGCTAGGGAAGGCAATACTTCCTTAAAAGGTTTCACTTATTTCCCAACTTAACAGTGTGACAGAACACCGTGGAAAGGCTCAAAGGAGAAATATGTTGAAACTCAATTACCTGTGTTAGTGAACCACCTACAGATATTTAAAAATATTCTCTTCTCACAGGTACCCAGTATGAACCAAGTGCTTTATTTGTGTCTCTCATGCCCCATTAACATAATGAAATGCTGTATGCCTTTTTTCACAGTGGAAAGAAAGGTCCAGAAGGGTGATAAAATATCCATACTAACTACAAGCTAGTGGACAACACCTTGAACTGCTTCCTGGCTGCTTAGCATGCGTGGAATATCAAGCAGGCATGAACAGCATCTCTATTTGTCATTCCCAGGGAAACTGAAGTAGACTGGAGTTTTGATCTGGACAAGAACCCTTTGGTCCAATTGATTTTCTGAAACTTGTGAAATCAGCAGACTAGATTTACAACACTGGCGATTCTTTAAAAGATTCAATTTTCTTCATACTCTTATTTGAAATAGAAAGGTTATACATGTGAGTACATTCTCTCTGAATGAAGCTCCCTGTTTTCACCTGCAGATGTGGCCACCTTCACTTCACATTCTGGGGTGGAGGGGTGAGGGGAATGTTCTCACATCAGAATGCATCTCTATAATGAACATTTAGTCTTTATACAAAATCATTCTTGAGGTTTCAGGCACCAGATATTCACATAGAGCTGTTCAGCATTGTTATTCATTCATTTGGTCTAAAAATAGTTTGGAGTGCCTGCTAGACACAAAATCTTGTGCTTGAATATTCTTGGTTCAACGGTTGACTTTTCAAAGATTCAGTGTTGATTTTTTAATTCAATTTGTGTCTGTTCAACAACTATTAATACAATAAATCTTTAGAGAAAGTGTGAGTGAATGAGTAAGTTCCTACTGTGTCCCAGACGCAATACCAACACTCATTCTCTAAGTTCTCCACCGTTGTCCTTGGCATGCTGGATGGAATCTCCAACATCTCTTTCCCCTGCCAATATATCCTGCCCATTTTCTCCTTCTAGAACATTCTCAATCAAAATCCATCAGCAGCTCTTCACTCCCTGCCCACAAGACCAAGTTCAGTTTCTGAGCCTTAACCTCTAAGCAACTTTACAATTGGATCCCTCTCTGCCTATGTCCTTCACAACTTCTGCCCACTTGGACCCAGTCATATCAACTCATCGCTGAATTTGTCTGGTCATTTGCTGCCTCCATGCTTCTTTGGCCTACTACCCCCCTTCCCTGAACACCTTCTCCAGTCTCATATTAGCACCCCACTCAAGCCACCATCCTCCACCAAACCTTTTTGGAACAATCCCAGCTGGAAGGGGCTTCATCTTCTACCTTTTTTTGTGCTCTGGCAATTTTTTCCCCTGTAACTCCCATTCTCTTCCCAACTTTGACATTTCTTTTGTATTTGTTATGGCCTTTTCTCCACAAATAAATTCTACTCTTGCAGAAGGCAATGGCCAGCTCTTATTTTTATACATGTCTTTGCATCCCTTTTCTTCTCCAGCCTCCATGGACTGAAGACATGGAAGAAACTCCTTTCAAGATGAAAACAAAACAGTCAATTGACATATAACAAATAATTCATAGTGTTGAATGCTTCCTTTGCTTGCTTACAAATTGATTTCTCACAATACTTAATAATTTGCTTTGCTAATAAAAATGCCTTATTTATATCAATTTGATTTTTAAAGCACCTCCATTAGACAAATGCCCAGCATATGAGAGAACAAGCAAATAAAGAAGTTAAATGAAATCCCCAAATAACAAAGTGAAAATTCTCTGTGAAATGATTTAGAGTTTGATGGCACTTTAGTTGATTGTTAAAATAGCCATGTTTTATAGATTTGAAGTTAAATTGATGTGCATTTGTATGTATGCAGGAGGACAAGTTGTATGTGCACTCTTGGGTTGATAGAGAAGCTGGAAGCATGGACAATAAAGCAAGATAGATCAAGAGTTGCAGACCAGCAGACAATAAAATACATGGACAACAAGTGCTATCCTTGTAATTTCGGGCTTCTGAGTATTAGGAAACAGCTACATGCAAACCAGTATTTTATACTGAGGAGCCTGACTGAGCAGAGGTTATAGGATATGTCATGGGGCTTTAGGCACAATGTGTGGGAACGCATTCTAGAAAATTCAGGCAGGGAGCCAAAATAAAATGGAAAACATGACATATGAGGCAAAGTAGACTAATTCCAAGAGCAGGGAATATAGCAGGAAAGTGTTTAAACAGTCCAGGTAAAAGTCCCTTTTAAGGTAGCACAAGAAGTAATAAAGTAAAAGATAAAACAAGAATAAGAGCAAAATATTGTATATGAGAAATGGGACCATTTGTTAACCAAATGGATCTGCCAAATACGGTGCCAAAGGTAGCAGACAATTAAATTTCATCATCCATTGATCAACCAGAATCATTAAACCAATTACCTTTCAGTTACTTAGAAAAGCTCAGCCTAGTGTTTAGAAACAACACATGACTGTTGCACTTACAATAATGTGTTTGTTAGACTTATTTATACCATTCCCTAGGAACATAGTGGGGATTCAGGGACTGCTTCATAGACCTCTTTTATCCATAAATGGACAGAATTTTAGGAGGTAGTGAATTTATGCTCAAAGGCCTATGGGAAAGAGCCCAGGACAATTCAGAAAAACACTATATGATAGAAACATAATATAAGCTTTGTGTATAATTTTATATTTTCAAGTAACCATACAAAAAATTAAAATATAGCTGGAATTAATCTTACTATTTTAACATATAATCTATATAAAACAATATTAATGACATCTTTATGTCATGGGGGGGTATAACAAAGTCTTGAAATTCCATGTGCATTTTTCACTTACATACACTTCAATTCAGACTAGCCATATTTTAAGTGCTGATGGCCACACATGGGCAGTGGCTGCTGACTGCAAGAGATCAGGTAAGACTAGAGCTTAATTCTGAGTCCTGGAGGAAAATAATGATTTTGAAAGGCCACTCTTCCACATCAAGGATTTTTTTTTTCCTTTTGGGCCACTAGGGAGACTGTGTGTGTGTGCATGTGTGTGTGTATGTGTATGTATGTGTGTGTGGTAGTGGTAAGGGGGTGACACGAAAAGCTTAGGCTGTAAGAAGATAAGTTTGGCTAAAAATTACAAATAAATTCAGTATCTACAGTGTTCCAGACATACCATGGGAAATGAAATAAAAATATTGGTTGTGGTGTACATATACCAAAGTGTGAAACGTAGTTAGGAGGGGTGTTTGTACAATAGGTAAGATCAGGGACACAATGTTAACTAGATAGTAACTCTATTATGCCTTTTTATGAGAGTTTTTTGAAAGATTTATTTATTTATATGAGAGAGAGAGAGAGAACAAGGGGGAGGGACAAAAGGAGAGGAAGAGAGAGATTTCAAGTAGACTCCCCATTGAGTGGGGAGCTTGAGGTGGAGCTCAAACTCACAACCCTGTGATCATGACTCTGAGATCATGACTTGAGCCAAAATCAAGAGTAGGATGCTTAATCGACTGAGAAATCTAGGCATCCAATTTTTAATGAGAATTTTGAAAGCTAGAAAAGAATAATAAGAAAGACACATCAATTGAAACTTGCAAGGGACAATGGGCAAGGATGGGGTGAGACATATAGATGGAAATGAAAAAAGACAAATTAACATAAGTTTGCCAGATAAATACAGGATGCCAGTTAAATTGGGATTTTATATAAAAGACAATTATAAGGGTATATAAGTATGTTTCAAATATTGCATAATTATACTACAAATATCTTGGTGGTTTATCTGGCATTCACAACTCTCTAATACCCAAGCAAAATCATAAAAGCTGGGATTAGAAGTTCATATTGAAAAGTCCATTAAGAGAATTTCTTAATCAGTTCATGTACATTATCACATTTAATTTTAAAGCAGCATTAGTTAGTAATCCCTTTGTATTATCATCCCTCATTTAAAGATGAGGGAAACTAATTGTTAATTTAGGTAACATGTCAAGAGGTCACATAGCTAGTAAATGACAAAGCCACTATTTGAATCTAGGTATGTTTTCTGCCATAAGAATATTTATTCCAAGGATGAATGATAGTGCAAAAAGATGGGTTAGAAGTTCACAAAAGACATAGAAGTTGATGATATCTAAGCTCTTAGTGACTTGGAGATTCAGAATCCATTTCTGGCAAAGATGTACTAAATCCCAGCTAAGATCAGACCAATCCTCCTGCCAGGAATAACTAGATAAAATCTGGATAAAATATGGAATCAGAGAGCTATCCAGGGAGCCAAAACTCGAGGAGCCAAGATCTTGGAAATGGAAACCTATTCAAGTGAGTCAACATTGGCTCTGCTTTTCCACTGAAGGCATTTGCTTCTTAGGCAAGATGAGCTGAGAGACTGAGCATTTAAGATAAAGTAGCAGCTAAGAAGCTGAGGAGCTGAGGAAAGCTTCAAGTAGACCCATGAAGTTAAAAAAAATAATGTATTTCAGACCTATCATTGTGGTCAAGATTGACAAATCAGGATTCTAGGGAGACATAGGCACAACATTCCATGTTGCTTTCTCTTTCAAAAAAAATTTGCTTATTATAAGTGGTGGCCAAGTAAGAAGAAAATGATCAGAGGTTTTGGCAGTCTTACAATGCTGGGGAGACAAAGTTAGGGTCTAGGAGACGCCAAGGGGAATATACTGAAGAACAACCCAGCCTTTTACTTGGGGCCATGGAAGGGTTATACCTTAAATGTAAGGCTGGCTTGAAAATGAACCAGCACTCACAAAGACTGAATTCAGCATCAAATCAGATCAACTCCAAACCAGACTGAAGTAAAATATTTCTATACTTATAGACTCCAAAAGTAAAAATAAATGATCTCTGGGCAAAGAACCTTCATTTCAAGCCTCAACCATATTTCATATCAAGTTTTCCAACAAAATTTTATCAAAAGTCCTTAGACATACCAAGAGATGGGACCAAAATAAAGACAAAAAGAAATAATAGAAGAAGATCCACAGATGATTGGAGTTATTAAACACAGATGATAAAATACTGTGATTAATAGGATAAAAATGTATCACATGATGGAAAGTTTCAAAAGGGAAGCTGAACACATACAAAGAATCAAATGTACACAGTAGAAAAAACTAAAGATGTAATTAAGAATCAAATGATATCAGCAGCAGGTAAAACACTGGAAAAATGGAAATATATTAACTGAAATAGATTAGTAGAGAATATCAGACTGACACACAGAGAAAAAAACCTATAGGGAATATTGCAATGAGGAGAAGAAATTTACAGAGCCTGAAAATATACATGTAATTGGAATCCCAGAAGAAAAGAAGAGACAAAATTTGACAGAGTAATGTTTAAGGAAATGTTCCTTTGGGAATTAAAAAAATTAAATGATTTAATAAGTTTTAGAGATAGGACAAAACCTAAACAGGATTATAAAAAATGCAAATCCAGTGAAAGTGGTTGAACCTCAAATGGATATTAAAAGTACCAAGAAGAGGAGAAAGGTAGAAGGTTCACTTTCAAAAGAGCAACTAAAAGCTAACTTCTCAACTCAAAACCACATATAAAAGATACTAAGATGATAATGCTCAACACTTTTTAAAAATGTAATGTAATTAAAATCCTATAGCCAGTGAAAGCTTTCTTAAAAATGAAGGTGAAATTAAATCATTTTCAGAAAAAGAAAAACAGATTTTTTTTTTAAATGGTAGACTTAAAAAAATGACCAAAAAATGTTCAAAAAAGTCTGCAAGCAGACTGCAAACAATCTCAGATGACAATGTGGAAATGCAGGAAGAAATGAAGAGTAAAAACTGGTAAATCTAAATATTTACTATGAAAAAAATCATTGCAATGTCTTCTGCGGTTTAATATACACATACAATTAAAATAACTAATTTCAAAAAATCAAATGGCAGGGAAAAACCACATTGTATTAATGTGTGTTAAAGTCTCTGAAATTGGAAAAAATCTAGTTTAAGGTAGACTATACTGTTTCTAAGATAAATTCTCATGTATTTAGGAACACTAAGACATGATAAGAATGAAAAGTTCATAAAAAGGGCCAAAGGAATGGCAAAAAATAAATGCAGTATTAGATAAGGCAACAGAAGAATGGAGAGGAAGAAATAAAACGTTTACAGATGAAAAAATCAACAATACAAAGTGCTTCTAGAATTAATAAGTGATTGTAGCAAGTTTGCAGGTTATAAAGGTAATACAAATAAAGCCAATAACTTTCCTACATATTAGCAATGAACAAGTAGAATTTGACATTAAAAACACATTGCCATTTCAATAGCCAAATTATGAAAAAAGCCCAAATGTCTGTCCACTGATGAATGGGTAATGAAAGATGTGTAAATATACAATGGAGTATTACTCAGTCATATAACAGAATGAAATCTTGCCACTTGCAACAATGTAGATAGAGCTAAAGAGTATCATGCTTAGTGAAATAAGCCAGTTAAAGAAAGACAAATACCATATTCGTGGAATTTAAGGAACAACGCAAATGAACATAGGTGGCAGAAAAAAGAGAGAGGCAAACCATAAAACAGACTCTTAAGTTTAGAGAAAAACTAAGGGTTGCTGGAGAGGAAGTGGGTGCTGGGGACAGGTTAAAGGAGTGACGGGTATTAAGGAAGGTACTTGTGATGAGCAGAGTATTGTATGTAACTGATAAATCACTAAATTCCATACCTAAAGCTAATATTACACTGTATGTTAACTAACTGGAATTAAACAAAAACCTTGAAACTACAAAAATAACAGCAGCAACAACACATTGCTATTAAAAAATCATATTGCCACTTAAATTAGCACATTACTTTGAGAAAATGAAATAATTAGGTATAAATCTAACAAAATATATACATAAACTATATGAGAAAAACTACAAAACTCTGATAAAAGAAATCAAACAAGACTTAAATAAATGGATAGATATTCCATAGTTATGGAGAAGAAAACCCATATTCTTAAATGTTGGTTATTCCCAAATTGATCTATAGATTTAATATAATCCCAATCAAAATCCTCTGTAATTATTTTCTGTATACCTGCAAATATAGTTTAATGTTTATATGGGAAGGCATAAGACTCAATATTGAAGAACCTGACCTGACCTCAAGATTTACTAAAATCCTGACCTCAAGATTTACTAAAAGGTGCAGTAAGGGCAGCCCGGGTGGTTCAGCAGTTTAGTGCTGCCTTCAACCCAGGGCATGATCCTGGAGACCCGGGATCAAGTCCCACGTCAAGCTCTCTGCATGGAGCCTGCTTCTCCCTCTGCCTATGTCTCTACCTCTCTCTCTCTCTCTGTGTCTCTCATGAATAAATAAATAAAATCTTAAAAAAAAAAGTGCAGTAACCAAGACAGTGTGATATTGGCAAAAGACTAGATAAATAGATCAAGGGAAAAGAGGAGAGAGTCAAGAAATAGATCCCCATAAATATGGTCAATTACTTTTAGACAGAGGAGCACAGATACTGCAGTGGAGATAAGAGAGTCTTTTCAACAAATGGTGCTGGAAACACTCAACCTCCTTATGCCAAATACAAATACAAATACAAAAGAATCTGGACACAGACCTTACACCTTGACAAAGTTAATTCAAGATGATAATAGATGATAATTTTACATATGTAAAATATGTAATTGTAAAACTCCTAGAGAATAGCAGAGGAGAAAACCTAGAGGATCTTGAATAGGATGATGACTTTGTAGATTCAATATCAAAGTCACAACCTATGAAATAAATAATTCATATACTGGACTTCATTAAAACTGAAAACTTGGGATCTGCAAAAGACAATGTCAAGAGTAAGAAGACAAGGCACAGACTGAGAAAAAAATATTTGCAAAAGAGACATGTGATAAAAGATTGCTGTCCAAAATATTCCAAGAATTCTTAAGACTCATCAATAAGAAAATGAAAAACCCAATTAAAACATGGACTAGAGACCTTAACAGACAAATGGCATTCAATATCACATCTCTTTAGAGAATTATAAATAAAAACAATAATGAGATACCATTACACTTCTATCAGAATGACCCAATTCAAAAACACCGGCAGCACCAAATTCTGGTGAGGATGTGAAACTACAGGAGTTTTCTTTCATTGCCAGTGGGAAAACAAAATGATACACCCACTCTGGTAGATTGTTTGGCAATTTCTTATGAAACTAAACATATCAAATGATTCAGCAGTCTGATTTCTTGCTATTTACCCAAATGAGTTGGAAAAATAAAAAAAAAAATTCCTACAGAGTGATGTCTATAACAATTTTATTCATTGCCAAGACTTGGAAGCAACCAAGAACCCCTTCAGTAGACGAATGCATAAATAAACCATGTACATACAGACAATGAAATATTATTCAGTGTAAAAATAAATAGGGCTCAAACCATAAAAGGACATGGAGAAAACCTAAAGGCATATTATTAAGTGAAAGAAGCTAATGTGAAAATGCTTCATACTGCATGATTCCAACTATTTGAAATTAGCCACAATGGCCATATATGAATATGCCTCTGAAAAAGGAATAACTATGAAGTAAAGGTCAGTAGCTACCAGGAGGTAGTGGTGGAAAGAGGATAAGTAGGCAGAGCACAAAGGATTTTTAGGGCCATGAAACTATTCTGTATAAAAAACAAAATGGTGGACACATTTCCAAACCCATAAAATATACAACACCAAGAGTGAACCCAAATGTAATCACTGGCTTTTGGGTGATAAGGATGTGTCAGTGTGGCTTATCAACTGTAATGTATATTCCACTCTGATGGTGAATATTGATAAAAGGGAGGCTATGCAAGGGGACAGAGTGTATATGGAGACTCTCTTTCTCTCAATTTTGCTGTGAAACTAAAACTGTTCAAAAAATAGTCTATTCAAAGGAAAAAAGAGCAAGATACAGAGAGAGAGAGAGAGAGAGAGAGAAAGAAACAGACTCTTTTAAAAAAAGAAAGAAACAGACTTTTAACTATAGAGAACAGATGTTTATCAGAGGGGAGATGGGTTGAGGTATGGGTGAACTAGGTGATGGGGATTAAAGAGCACATATCATGATGGACATTGAGTACTGTATAGAATTGCTGAATCACTCTATTGTACACTTGAGAAGCTAACATAGCACTATGTTTACTCTCCCAGAATTAAAAGAAAACACTTAAAAAATAGTCTATTAAGACCAATAAATACTATGATTATTTTTTAAAAAGGCAGGAAATAGAGAAAAATAGAACAGATGAAACAAATGTAAAACTAATAGAAAAATGGTAGACTTAAACTGAAACATGTAAATAGTTAAATGTAAATGAACTAAATCATTCAAAATTAAATATTGTCAAACTGGGGTTAAAAACAACTATATGCTGCTTATAAAATCTACACTTTAAATGTACAAAAAATACGTCTATAGATCTCCTATTCATAAAAAGTCAGAAGACTAATTAGATAAACTGATATGAGATGATTACACAGTAAAGAAGGAAATATTACTCGTGATTTACCAGGAAGACACAATACTCCTAAGTTTGTATGAATGGATAACTCAGATTTAAAATATATGAAAGAAAAAATGAAAGAACTAAAAGGACAAAAAGATAATCTATAATCATTGGAAAACTTTTGTGTACTATTCTCATTAAATGGCAGAGCCATGGACACAAATCAGTAAGGATATGGAAGATGTAAATAATATGATTAATGAAAGAGATCTAATCAACATACATATAACACTGTGATCAACAGCTGCAAGTTACATCATTTTCTTAGCTGAGCATGGACTCTTTCATATAACTGACCATAACATCAGCCTGAAAGAGCAAGATTTGTTAGATACATGCTGATTAAAATTATATGGGGTATGTGCTCTGACAAGTGTAGAATTAACTAGAACTCATTAACCAAAAGGTACCTAAAGAATTCTAAAAGTATTTGGCAACTTTTAAATAACTCATAGATCTAGGAGAAAATCAAAATGAAACTTTGAATATTACTCAGCCATAAAAAAGAATAAAATCTTGCCATTTGCAACAAAAGTGGATGAAGCTAGAGAATATTATGCTAAGTGAAATAACACGTCGAATTTAAGAAACCAAAAAAAAAAAAATGAGAAAAGGGTAAAAAAAGAGAAAAAACAAGAAATAGACTCTTAACTATAGAGAACAAAGTCGTGGTTACCAGAGGGGAGGTAGGTGGGAGTTGGGTGAAATAGGTGATGAGGATTAAGGAATGCACTTGTGTTGAGCACTGGGTGATGTGTGGAAATGTTGAATCACTATAGTGTACACCACATCTGAAAATAATATTATACTGTGGATTAACTAACTGGAATTTAAATTAAAATTTAAAAAAAGAAAATTTGGAAATACTTTTAATTGAATAACAATAATAATAGTTTGGAATATATTGAACACATGGGACCCAAATAAAGCCATACCTACAAGGAAAATGCTTATCCTTTATAGATATGAAACAAAAGAATAAAGGCTAAAAATCATTTTTTCATGTATCTTAAGTTAGGCAAAGAATATTAAATTGAATTCATATAATTTAGAAGAAAATAAGAGAAGAGGACAAACAGAAATCCTAAAACAATATTTAAAATAAACTTAATCATACTTAGTTCTTTAAAAACTAAACTGACAAACTGATCTACAAACTTTTAAATTAAAAATCAAGGGCAGAGACTACCAATGTCAGTGTGAAAAAGAGAGTACAGATCCTGTGGGCATTATAACGATCATTGAAAAGTGTCTTCAACAAATCTGTGCCAGTATATTTGCTTACATGAAATAGGTATGTTCTCAGAAAACTGTAATATAATAAAAACTAATAAATTTGAATGGAAATTACACTGATGATTAAGAATCTTCCCAGAAATAAGTGACATAATCTCAAATGGCTTCACTGGTGAGTTCTTCTCAATATTTAAAAAAGGAAATATCATGAATCTTATCCAATTTTTAAACAACAAAGAAAGGAGAGCCTTTCCAAACTCATTTTGTGAAACCAGCATGAGATGCTTTCAAATTCTCCAGAACAATACCAGATAGGAAAATTACACATTAATATCACTCATTAACATAGATGCAAAACCCTAAACAAATATTAGAAACAAATCTTATAAATATTAGAAATTAAGTTCAAGAATATACATGTAAAGAAAATTTTATCACCACTAAGGTGGATGTATTCCAGGAGTGTGAGGTTAATTTAACTTTTAAAAGCCCCTCCATGTATCAACCACATTAAGAAACTTGAAGAGAACAATTACATTTTTATATTCCCAGTAGATGTTGAGGGGTGGAAGGCAATGAGAGAGGTGGACAAAGAAAAACAAAAACAGAGAGAGACAGAGAGAAAATGAAATGGAAATATAAAAATTCGTCATGCATTCATAATTTAATAACAATATTAAATGAAACAACAACAAAAATGGAAAGAAGAAAAGTAAAGAGAAAAACTTAATTTGATATAAGGTATCTAAAAAAGTAAATATTATACTTAACATTAGAATATTAACAAACTTCCCCAAATTAAATCAGGAAAGACACAAAAATATCCAGGAACACCACATCTATCAACAATGGGTTGGAGGTTCTCACCTGTGCAATTAGCAAGAGAAATGTATAAGTTTTAAAAGTGAAATAAAAATATTAATATTTGCAGATTGCATGAAAAATCTTAGGGGTGCTTGGGTGGCTCAGTCATTTAAGCCTCTGACTCTTGATTCCTGTTCAGGTCATGATCTCAGGGTTGTGAGATTGATCCCCATGTGGGGTTCTGTGCTGGTCAGAGAGCCTTCTTAAGATTCTCTCTCTCCCACTCTCTTTCCCTTTGCCCTCCCCCCTCAAAAAAAAAAAAAAAAAAGAAAAATTTAAAATCTACCACCTATATGCCTCATTATGTGCATTTAGTAAATTAATTGGCTACAGGACTAAGGTATAAAAAGTGACTACATTTCTCTATCACAGCAATAAACCAGTTGGAATATTTTTTTACATAATACAGTTTATCTTAATACCAAGAAACATCAAATGTCTCAAAATAAATCTATGAAATATAGTTAAGACTGCAACACAAAAATCCTGCAGAATATTATCCAGATATATTATTGTACATGGACTGAAAGAATCAATACTATGAAGATGTCAGTCCTTTCCATATTCATTTGGTTTGATATAATCCCAGTGAAAATCCTAGCATGGTATTTAGGTTTTTGTTTTTTGTTTGTTTTTGTTATTTTCATTTTTTGCAAAGATTCTAAAGCTGATTGTAAAATTTATATGAAGATGCATGTGGCTAAGAATAGGCAAGGCAATCATGAGAAAGAATAGAGTTGAATGATTTCATTTCCAGATATAAATAAGCAACAGTTAAGACAGTATGGTATTACAAGTGCCTTGGTGGTTCAGTCAGTTGTGTCCAGCTTAGGTCATGATCTCAGGGTTGAGATCAAGCCCATGTCAGCTCCACACTCAGCAAGGGTCAGGTTGGGATTCTCTCTCTCCCTCTGTACCCTCCCCCCCAAAAGACAGTATGGTATTAGCTTAAAGACATAAAAATAGACCAATCGAATAGTATAAAAATCCAGAAACATATTCATATACATATGGACATTCACTTTGTGACCAAGTTGACATTCCAGAATAGTGGGTAAAGCTTTGACTGTCTTCTTCATAAATATTAGTAGGACCATTTGCTCTTCATGTGGAAAAAAATGAATTCTCTTGTCTCATACAACAAACAAAAACCAACTCTAAATGGACATATATCTAATTGTGAAAGCTTAAAAATCATAAAGCTTCCAGAAAATAGCATAGGGTAATGTGTTCACAGTCTTGAAGATAGATAAAAATTTCCTATACAAATCCTATTATCCATAAGGAGAAGTTTGGTAAACCAGGCTATATTAAAAGTAATATACCCAATTCTCCAAAATATACCAATAAGAGAATTGGAAAAATACAGAATGATTTAAAAGAGTGGCAATACAAATACAACACTAGCAATGTTGGGCAAAATACTTCTATTCAGAATATGTAACTCCTAGGAGTTATCAAGGAACAGGCACTTTTTTTTTTTTTAAGAAAAAGCTTGAATTGGCATTTTTGAAAGTAGATATCAAAATGGTTAATAAATATGATGTTTTCCTACTTCATTCATGTTAGCAAACTACAAATTAAAACCACAATGAGGTATTATTACACTCCCATGGGAATTTCAGTATTAATAAGACTAGCAACTAACTCAGTGAAGAAGAGTATAAATTATTTCAAACACTTTGGAAGAATTCTTGGCATTATCTACTGAAGCAGAAATTATATCCACCACTCCTGGGTATATACTCAACAGAAATATGTGTATCCATGCACCAGAATACATGTACAAGAATATTAATAGCCCCAAGATTCCTAGAAGCCATAAACTGAAAATAATGCAGCATGTTTATTTAATGGAATACTTTAAAATAATAAAAAAGAATGAACTACTGTATCATATAATATATTATATAATAAAATAAATCTCACAAATTGTTGAGAAAAAAATCCCATTCATACAAGGTTCAAAAAAGGCAAAATTACTCTGTGGTGATAGGAGAGAAGAGTCATGGTCTAAAGTAGGAGTCACTGGGACCAGGCATGAGGAAACGTCTGGATTATTACCAATACTGTGTTTCTTCCCTAGATGTAGTTTACATGAGTCTGCTAACTTTGTGAAAATGTACTGAGCCATACACTTACAATATGTGCATTTTTTCATGCATTTCTACTACAATGTAAAAGTTATTCTAAAAAAAAAAAAAACCTGTACTGCTAGTTAAGATAGGCTATGCTGGAATTTTGAAAGTTGTAGACATTTTTTAAAAAGAAATTGTATTAATGAGGTCAAGAACATGGTCTCAGAAAGATGGCCTGGGAAAAGAAAGAGAAGAATGTGGTCCAGAGAAATATAGAGTTTTTAATGTGAGAACAATGGGAGGAATGACATTGTGAAAGTAGAGATGGGGAGATGTAGGTTTCAATGTGTGCTACTAACTCCAAGAGTTATGGCAGCATCTTCAAGTGGTAACATACACTTGACTCAGGACACTGAATAAATATTGGCACTTCTCTGAGGGAGAAATTAACTAAAGGAGACAGTCACAGAAGAGAGATTAATAACTAAGTTTTTTTACATTCATCCTGAGTTGATGTGATTATTGTCTGTCCATAGCATTCATTATATTTGTCACTCATTTTGACAATTGATTATGTGTATTCTGTCTTTTGTTGTCACTTAATTATTTCAAGATGTATTAGGTTAAACCATATGAAATTGTCAATATCCAACCATTTTATTTTTACCTACAAGAATGGCGATTCCACATGGCCCAGCTAATGCATCGGCGTTAGTGAGATTTACCTCCACTAGCATTTTTCTATGGCTAGCATGTCTTTAAACTCTTTGGGTCTCACTTACTTCATCAACAAAATGGGTATTCACAGAGCTCACCTCAATGACGAAATGAAGTTTTCATGTGAATGTACTTTGCAAAATTTTTTTAAAGAATTTATTTATTTAAAAAAAGATTTTATTTATTTATTCATGAGAGACACACAGAGAAAGGCAGAGACATAGGTAGAGGGAGAAGCAGGCTCCCTGCAGGGAGACCAGTGTGGGTCTCTATCCCAGAACCCCGGGCTCATGACCTGAGCCCAAGGCAGACGCTCAACCACTGAGCCACCCAGGCACCCAGTACTGTGTAAATTCTAATGTAATAAAGAGACCCCGTTCTTAGTGCGAAGACTAATATAAGCTCCCACTAGGTAAATCTCGCCAAAGGAAAATGTTTATGCAGTGGTTATAACTGGAATCTCTGTAACTAAAGGGAATACAAGTGAAAGGTATATTACAATACATAATCCAGCAAAAATGGCAAAAGCCAGATGAAAAAAAATTGTATCAGTGCCCTTTGGAGCTGGCATCGTGGCTATCTAAAAATTGTAAGGTCTCATTATGTTACTTCCTTTTTTAAAAAAGCTTCCATGGACAAAACCAGTAGCCTGGAATGTAAATTGTTCCTCAGCTAATCCTTAGCTTTTATTTCGAGTCTCATGTTTATGGCCATTGACTTCTTCAAAAACCTATTGTGGTAAACCCTGTGCTAGATGATGGAAATGCAAGTGATTTTCCATGGAAAATGAGGGGATAATCAAACTGGATTCCCATGTTTCTGCTGTGAGCCATGAAGTTTACCATACCAACCTCAAACCAAGAGGCATTAACAGAGCAACAGATTTGATGTGCGTCAGAGAAAAAAACTAGGTAGTGAGTTGAGTTGGGTACATTGATTTTGAAGAGATTATCTAATATCCAAAAAGAGAGGTGCAGGGAGATGACAGCCACCTAAGTAGATCTGAAGCTTGGGAGATTCGGGGGAACTGGAGGTATAGATGACAGTGGAAGAATGCAAATGGAATTGCCCAGAACAGAGCACATAGTGAGGACAGTAGAGTGTTCAGAGTAGTTGGTGAAGGAACTCCAACATTTGAGTGACATTCTGAGAAAGCCAAAAATTTGAGGAGTAAGGTCAATATAATAAGACACTTTTCTAGAGAACAAGATAAGACAGTATTTCTAGAATTTGAATACAGTTTTAGAGGTTCCTAAGAGATCGCAATGATAAAACTGAAGAGTGCCTTGAAATTTTTAATAAGGAAGTCACTGGTGACCATCAGGAGAGCAATGCTAGTGGAAAGGCCATGCCCTGAAGGCTCTAGTTGAGGATGTGCTTGAGGATTAGAGAAATGTTATTTTTGTGTCAGAAGACTGTTAAGCACATTTGCATGTCAATGGAAATGTGTTAATACAGAGAGAAATGCTGAGCTTCGAGGAAAGAGAATGCATTTGCTGCTAAGAATGAGGTTCCTGGAAAAGTCAGGGGGTAGGATTCAGAGCACAGGTACAGGGATTAGTTTCAGACAGAAAGAAAGATCCTCATCCCTCATAACAGAAGGCACCATGAACAGTCTGTGTGCAGGTTCAGGTGATGGAGTCTGTTTGGTGGGGTGAGGTGTGAAAATCCTATTATCTGGTTGCTTCTATCAACTCTGTAAAATACAAAATGAAGGCAACTGTTAAAAGCTAAGTGTCAAAGGTGATATATGTATTGAAAAGATTTTAACTTTGCCCCCAAAGAGGATAGGCCTTTGATGTTGGCTTTTGGGAAGTGGTGTCTCTCTAAACTCTTGGAATATCCTGTCTGACAGGCGTGTCTTTGTTTGTCTGGGTGTCTTGAGTCACACAGGGTAGTCTAATAATATGATTTAGAGTGAGAGTTGGCAATGTCAGAAAGATAGCCAATTTGATTTAGGATAGGGGCTTTGATTTGGGTTATAAGGCATTAGTCATCCTGGAGACTGAGGTCAAACACATGGGTAATCAGTCAGTCATGTCTATGCAATGGATCCCTGATAAAAGCTCTGGACACGGGGGTTCAGGTGAGTTTCCTGGTTGGCAGTGCTCCATGAGCACTGTCACACATCAATGCAGGGAAAGTAAAATGTCTGGACTGTAGGGGGAGAATCATGGAGGCTCTGCATTCAGTATTTCCCTAGACTGCCCTCTGCAATCCTTCCGTTGGCTGATTTTAACTGGTATCATTTTATCCTACAATAAAACATAACCACAAGTGTAAGCTGTTAGTGAGTTCCATGAGCCCTTCTAGTGACTTGTAAAAATTCAAGGTGTCTTGGAAACTCTTGGAACTTGCAATTGGTGTCAGAAGTGAGAGTGGTCTTGGGTGGACTATGTTTCTTCAAACTATTGGAGCATCACTGGACTCAGGAGAATAGAGAAGATGGAAAGTAGTTACTGTCAAGAGTGTAAGCATGAACTGAGCAGGGTAGGAGAAGGGGGCGATTGGGCAGCAGAAGGCCTGGGGTGATGGAGTGTGTGGGAAGTGTCAGTTGGCTGCCACGGATCCTGCAGCATCAGAGCGCGGACTACTGGTCCTGTTATCCAACTTTCCTGGCTTCTGGCTGCTATACTCCAATGGGGAGTCTGTCTGTTTCCCAAACAGGTTTCCAGTCTCCTGTGCATCACTTGAGTCCTCTGCATCCTATCAATTTGCTCCTCATTTTGTTTAAGATAGCCGTAAGTCAGAGTTGATTCCTGCGACCTACAAATAAGAACCCTAAAACGGTTTCTTGTTAAGTCCACAAGCAACATATTACATTTCACTAAGTTTAAAAGTCTCAACTGTAACATTTTCTCCTCTTATAGAAGTCTATGGCTGTAAGCCTTTAGCACACATTTTTACCAAAACTCTGCTTACTGAGTCTCCATAGGACATGATACTGATATTTAGCACAGCTTGGGTTAGGCTTGCTGACTTCCCTCATTCTTTAAAAGTGTGCATAGCCACACAGTTTTATTTCCCCTCACACTTTGTTATAGAACATCTGTGCCTTCCTCCCCACCCCCAACCCTAGTATTATTCATTTCAGAAGTATTATCCTCGCAAGAACTACAGACAAGAGTATTTAAATTTTTAGGGTATTAAAATACAATATTCCTTAGGTTTGGGTTATGATTTCCAAGCCATGTTTAGATTGCTGTTTTTCATTAGCCCTATGCACAAATAACAATTTCTTAAAGTGAAGAAGGGATTTGAATCAGGAACAAAGGAAGAGACTATACTGTTGGCTTAGAAAGAGCGTTGACTGGAATGCACTCTTCAACATACAAGTATGCAGAACCACTGCAGATAGACAGCTGTGTGTCTAAACATTTGTGACAAACAGAACTCAGATGGAAGTGTATTTTTAAAGGAGAAAAAGGCATCAACATATATTCATCATTGGGTGTGAGAACAATGCAAGCTTACAATACAGGTCCGAGCAAAAAATGAGCTTGTGAAAAATGATAACTTGTTTTTGTTTTCCCCTCATGAAATTGTTTCTGCATTTGTCAGCATAGCTTCTCCTCTTCTCCTTGTAACTTTACAGCCAGCACAACTTTTTTACTCATGAGGAAGATTCAAAAGACTTTATAGCCCACTTAGGGTTAGTGGCCCAACATAGATTTTTGTTCTGGAATCTTTGTGAGTGTGAGTCTTGCCTACTAAGGTGGAAGTACATTAGGGGGATGAGGTAAAAATCAAGTTTAAAAACAATGAACAACTAATGAAAAGAAACAGACAAGTTCTTGAGAGAACTTTTTAAGCACAATGATCTATTTTTACAAATTATGAAACTGGACAAGTTCCCATTTCTTTAGCATTTATGTAATGAATATATATGCGAATATAAACACAGATGGGATATCATGCGGCAGAGATAACATATAATAGTGCCATGATTTTAGAAGTAGAAAACTTCCATTCTTGATATCAATAAATTAAATTACATTAGAAATTGTGGTTTGCTTTAAAATCAAAAAGGAAAGAAACTATAAAAGACAATCTCTTTCCTGCCTGGTATGCTTACTATTTCATCTTTTCCTATAAAATACTCCATGTACTTAAGATCCTGTTCAATTGCCATTGCTTTGATAAAGCTAAGTTTGTGTAAAATTGTTATTATGACTGATGTGTTGTCCTCTCAAACTGTCCATAAATTGGTTCCTTCATGAACATAGGTCATGTTCTATTTGTCATCTTATTATCTATGAGTCGTAACTTTGCCATCACAAGCATGCTCCTAAGTATTTGGGAAATGTTAAATATGGAATGGTAGAAGAATTACAGTCCATTAGTTGAGTCTATCATTTCAAGGCTAAAATTAGCAAACAAATGTGGAAGCTATTACATTGAATGCAAAAAGAAAAAATACAAAAACACCCCCAACTGGATTAAGTCTTCCAGTATAAAAATAGACCATTAAAACTAATATATATATATTTATATAAATATTAATTGTATTATGATAGAACTTCCTAAGCATATTATCAATGTGAATCTATCAATAAAAATACTGTCTTGACTGTATAAAATTTTTAAAGTTTTGGGATGTAAATGAAAGTTGAGAGGCAAAAAGTACAATTATGGAATACATTTTTTCTCACACACAAAAATATACAATAAAGGTTTAATAGCCTTGAAATACACAAAATAATTTCAAATCTGTCAGAATAACACTAAACATCTCCATAAAAATTAAACAACATTTTGAACAATAGTTTAAAAATTACGAGTACATGATAAACAAAAAAGCTGGCCCTGATGATAAGCAAATGAAGTGAAACACATGCATGCACACACACACACCATTTTTCTGTCCTTTAGGTGAATGAAGCCTACAAAGAATGGTGAACCTAGGGAAAAGTATGGGAAAGTAGCAGGCCAGTCCCCTAATGAGGCTATTGTAGGGCAATTTGACAACGTCTACGATGAAGCATTTTAAGTACATACTCTGCACTTCTACTTTTGCAATAAAATGTGACAAGGGCACAGGCAAATTAAGAATTAGTCTCTTAGCTATAGAGAACAAACTGATGGTTACCAGCGGGGAGGTGGAGGAGGGGTTGGTGAGATAGGTGTTGGAGATTAAGGAGGGCACTTGTCCTGATGAGCACAAGGTTTTGTATGGAAGTGCTGAATCACTCTATTGTACACCTGAAAGTAATATAACACTGTATATTAACTAACTGGAATTTAAATAAGATCTTAAAAAGATATGACAAGGGCACAATGATGTAGGCCAAGAACATCTATTAAAGAATTGTTTACATATACTTGCCCAACACCACTAGACTGATTAATTAATTGTGATAAATCCATATGCTGCTCTATTAAGAATGATGATCTGGACAGTTGTTTATTGATATTTGTGATATGTTGTTAAATACAAAATATGCAAAACCATGCTGATAGAAATAAAGATACCACTTAAACATAAACCTTGCAAGGATGAAGTAAAGTGTGGCCAACAGCGGGCATTGGTAAGATGGCACATAAATTGGCAATTTTTTTCTTTTTTTCATATCATCTCATTTTAATATAATGAGCATGCACGACTTCAGCAATCTAAAAATACAACTTAGTAAACACTATCTCTCAAATACAATTAGAAATAAATCGGAAAATAAATTGATTCATAAGGACATTGTTGACAAGGGCGAGTAAGTGGTGGATAATAGGTAGTCAAATAAATTAGGGTGCGTCCATATAATGAAATATAAGGTATTTATTAATCAATTTACTTATAATATGGGAAGTTTTGTACTATAATGTTACAATTTAAAGTTAGATATAAAAATTGTATATTCTTTATGTCTCTACTGTGTAATTTTTTTTCAAGGGAAAAAGGGAAATGTATACCAAGATTTTCAGTGATTGTCCATGTGGTAATAAAAATAATACTTATTTTATCCTTTCCAGTGTCTTGCACCATTTTAATTTTTTTTCTACACTGAGCAAGTTTCACATGTTGTAATCTTTTCAACATTTCATCAATCATTAAAACAAATAGGCTGATATAACAACAAAGAGCATAGATTTCACACTTGTGGGGAGGGGAGATTTTCATTTTACTTATCCATTAATCCTGGATAAAGATGATTGTGATAATGCCTGAATGGCAATGACAATGAGAAACATGAGGGAGCTCTCCTCTACTATGTACTTAATGATTATTTGGTGTTTGGTTTAAGCTAAAACTAAAGCTAAGCTTTAAAATAGATGTCTCCATATACATGATGCATGCATAAATACACACGTAAATCAATTCTTGAAAAATAAGGTTTTGCTTACGCAAGATGAGTAAATCCTAGAAACCTACAACATCATGCCTACGGCTAATATTATATGAAGTGTAATACTGTACACTTAAAATTTCGTTAAGATGATAGATCTCATGTTCAGTGTCCTTATCACAATAAATAAATCTAAATGTACATAAGTTAAATTGTATTGGAATAAATAAATAACTTTCATCTTCTACAAAAACAAAAGTTATACACACACATGTATTTTTATATGTGGAATATATATGGAATCCTAATTCTCCTCCATTTTTTTCACAAAAACATGAATGTGTTCATATATACAGAAGAACAAAGCTTTTGCCAAAAAATAAAAAATAACTTGTGAATTATCAACTTATTTCTTTGTGATATCAGAACCCTGTGCATGTTCACTTAGTAAAGAAAGCCATTTGTTCTGACACTTTGGCACTCACTGTGAGAGATATTTCTGTGAGAAGAGATTTTCTTTTTTATTTTCTGAATTCCATAATTACTCCGGAGTCCTTCACATGCTTCCCAATATCTTGAAGACCATCCTACTAACGACCTTCATGGCCACAGTTCCAGACATCATGGTCTAGACATCAATGTATTTTATATTCTAAAATACACATTTTATTTTTTCTAATTATTAAAATGATGTAGGTTGAAATTTTGAAAATTAGGGTGAATTCAGGAAGAAAAAGAAGACTAACACTTTCCTATAGTTTCTATACTTTTAGATTAATAATAGTAACTTTGAGTTGCATTTCCTTCAAGTCTGTGTGTGTGCATGTATATACAAAATATAATATGTTACTCTTTCCAGATGAATATTTCTCAAAAATCCCAATTCTCCATCACTTTCTAGATTAAGTAGCAAGTCTTCAGTTTAGTATTCAAGGATTCTCCTTTGTGTCCCTCCATGTATGTTTTTCTGGTTTATTTTTTTAATAATGCTTTGGATTCAAACTGCATTAGTTCAAATCCCTAGTTCTACAGTTTAGGAATTATATGGCTTTAGGTGGGTGAATTAACCTTTGTTCTTCAGATTCTTCATCTATAAAATGGCTATAACTCTAATTATTATTTTATAAGACCATTTTGAGATTAAATTATATAGCATGTGGTTCATGATAATCAGCCTAAATATTAACCATTATGGTTGTCCAGCAGTGCTGTATTACTCATTCTTCCCAAATATGGTCCACAATTTCTTATATTTCATTTTGGCTAACACGTGTGTTCTTGTGCCTTTCCCTACTCCATTCCCGTCTGTTAAAATCATTAGCTATCTTCAATAACTACCTCAAATAAAACTTCCTCCAAATTCCTATTCAAATGACATATTTGCAGTTTTTAAAACCATTTAACACTTTCTTATATAATTCCTCTTATTGCATGAATGTTCTGTCTGGTGCTATGGTGATATATAAATTACTTATTCCTTTATTGAATTTAAATATTGTAAGTGTAAGAACCAACTTATACATATTTTTAACCCTCTCAGAGTCTAGCACATTTATTTGGAACATAATAATAAGTTAAATGAAGTAACGATTTAAAGATTGTGTCTGAAAGAATTCTTAAAAGCATTTGATTGTGAGGGTGTTTAGGCATCTCTAACTAGATATACGTGTCTGAATGTACTTCAATTCATTTATATACACATTTGCTCATTCTGCAAGTGTTTAGTGAGCTCCTGCTATGCCCTACTCTGGAGGAACATTGGACAGGATGGGCAAAGTCTCTGCTCTCAGGGAGCTAGTATTCTAATGAAGGAAGAAAGACAATGGAGGTGTACAGACAAGGAGATAATTCTAGTGCACAAAGAACTAACTAGAACTAACTAACTTAGTGCTGGTACCTAAGTAGGGTAAGTCCATTTAGGTCAGTATTGGGAGGTGGCTTCTCCAAGACGGCATCTGGAAGAAAAGAAGGCAGCTATACTAAATTCTAGGGGAGTGGTGCTTTAGGCTCAGAAAACAGCTTGTCCAGAAAAGACCCTTGGACAGGAGACAGTTTAGCCATTTCTGGACACAGCAAGAAAGTCAAATGTGGCTTTAATGTGGTGACCAAAAAGAGAGAATTGGAGTAGGTGAAGTTGGAAAAGGAGACACGAACTCGTTCCTGTAGATCTTTAAATAATATTTGTTTTCATAGATTTTATTACAAGGGCAGTGACTGCTCTCAATCTGACAGTACTTGCCCGGTGCCCCTTGTCCTCAGGTCAGCTTTCTCTGGGTTCTCGGCACATTGTTTCCTCCGGGGGAACCTTCAGGTTTAAGCTTGGTAAAGGCAACCAGCTGTTGTGGGTCCCAGAGAGCTTCACTGTTCCTTGTTCCTCTGCTCTGCTCACATCTTTGCAAAATGGCCTTCATGAGCACCTGTTCTGTGTGACACTCTGGAAGACAGTTCTTTCTGCCAGAATGCTTCCTGATATGAGTGATTTGCGGTAGTGCCAAGCCTGCAAGACTGGGAGGTGCCTTGTAGGGCTGTGTCCCTCCAAAGGCTAAATCTGGGAGGCCCTTCCCTCATCTGGTACAAGACAAAAATGAAACTGGCAGTAATTACATCTATTTTTCCCATCAGCAAATACTCTTTAAAAAAAAAAAAAAAGATTTTATTTATTTGTTCATGAGAGACACACAGAGAGACGAAGAAACATAGCCTGAGGGAGAAGCAGGCTCTCTCCAAGGAGCCCGATTTGGGACTCAATCCCAGGACCCTGGGATCACAACCTGAGCCGAAGGCAGATGCTCAACCACTGAGCCACCCAGGCATCCTTGAAGACTCTTTTGAGAGAATACTTTTAGGATGGCATTAGGAAGTCTGTCTGTCTCTATCGGAAGTCCATGGCTGTCTCCATCAAAACTTTGGGTCAGGCTAGTGAGTCTTAGCCACTGACCCCCCCAACTGCAAACCACACAAGGGCTCTCCACTCCACCTGCCCTGACAGAGAAGATCCAAAGCACCAGTGACTCTGAGGCTGAATTTCTTGCTACCCTCTGTAGCTCAGCAAGGAGCCGATTCTCAGATTTAGTTTGTATCACATACCTAAAAAACAGGCCATGGCTTTATGAATGGCAGTAAGATCATGGGCGGCATTCTGAATTTAGTCTACACCATGTCTTGAAGAACAACAGAGCGGTTTTCCACACCCATTTCTTTCAGACTCCTTATTATTATACTCTCTGCACATTATCTTCTAGGAATGCTCAAAAAATTCTTATAGTTATTCATAAATAAATAAATAAAAATAAATAAATAAGAATACTTGGTGGGATGCCTGGGTGGCTCAGTGGTTGAGCGTCTGCCTTTGGCTCAGGTCGTGATTCCAGGGGTCCAGGGATCGAGTCTCCAATCTGGCTCCCCTCAGGGAGCTTTCTTCTCCCTCTGCCTATGTCTCTGCCTCTCCCTCTCTCTGTCTCTCTTGAACAAATAAATAAAATCTGTAAAAAATACGAATACTTCGTGAAGAAAAGTTACTGTTTATAAATGAGTATTTCCCGACATAAACTTGACTGCTAATTTTTGTAACACACAACTGAGATGCAGAGCAAGAACTGAGGGCCATTCTGCATTCAGGGTCGGCTGAATCATGCAGCTTTAGCCTTGATCCACTGACTTTGCCTAGAAGTCACACAGGTAGCCTGGGAAAAGAGTATTCTAAGAAAGGTTTAGCCAATTAAGGCATAACCAGACCCAAGCATGACAAAATTTTCAGCCTCCATTAAGGAAAGAAAGTGGCGCAAGGGTGGCTCAGTTGGTTAAGTACCTGCCCTCAGTTCAGGTCACGATCTCAGGGTCCTGGGATCGAGACCCACCTCTGGGCTCCCTGCTCAGGAGTCTGCTTGCTACTCCCTCTCCCTCTGCCCCTCCATCCTCTGCTTGTGCTCTCTGCTCTCTCTTGAGCACTCTCTCAAATAAATAAATAAAATCTTAAAAAGTAAAGAAAAGAAAGAAAGCATAAATCCCCTGTAAGGATCACTTCTCTATCCAGAGGGCCAACCAAAGTACAAAGGTGGAAATTGGGATGCCTTTACTTTAGCAGGTTTTGCTAACCGATTTTAAAATTTTCTAAATTATTTTTTTTCTCAAATAATATGCTCCCAAACTCCTGACTTCTAAACAATATCTTTTTCTCACAAGCCTGATTCTTGAATTTCAAGTATTTATTATAAGTTTTATTAAGCTATTCTCTCTCTCTCTCTCTTTTTCTTCAGCTTGTTTGCTCATTCTCTCTGTCTTGAGTAATGTTAGAAGCTCATTAAAGTTTGGATATTTTTTGAGTGCACTGCACACGCAAGGAGCTTAATTCCCTCATGGAATATATAGATATGTTATTTAAATTAAGGACTTTTCAGGCTTCTCCTTTTCCAGTCTGGAGATTCATGGCAGATAAGCAGGGAAAGCTTTTCTGTTTTAGTTGTCTTTCGTTGTTACATTCAGCCTGGGCCTTCACTGTCAAAATGTATCTTTACAGCAACAGAAAAGGCATTTGATAGTATTTGATGCCATTTCAGCTTTACTTTTTCTTAAATTTTTTGCTGCTTTTACCTTCCAGACATGTTAACATTTCTGCTATGAAAATGGTCCCTATAGGTTTCAAAATTCCTAAGAGAACCAGCTTCATGTATAAATACTCATTTCTGTTTTGTTTTTTATATCTCACTCCTTTTCATATGTACATACAACATAGCCATTGTAGCGTGCTTTATACGTTTTCTTCCAGAGGTCCCCAAATTCAACACATTCTGCTGTAGGTTAAAACAAAATTCTTTCCTGTTCTGGAGCACTGTGTTCACTTTCAAGTTATATCACTTACTTACTTGCGTGTTCTAAGAAAAATAGATGGTGGTTAATTTTTTTCAGAAATTCAAATTCACTGGAGATTAAGTATATTCACTAGATAACACATAGTCTTCTTTAATCTTTAGCAAACATATCTTTTAATTCACTTTTCTATTCCTGAAATTTCTAATATAGCTCTTTAAGTATTCAATTGCGTATGTATACCTGTATGTATGTGAAGACATGTATGTATATATCTTCCTCTCTACCTTGTTTGAAGTAGAATTTGAGGTCTTCATATAAACTATTCCATTATACATCCCATTTATCTATTCAGAGAATATGGAGGAGGGGGCACCTAGCTGGTTCAGTCAGTAGAATGTGCACTCTTGATCTCAGGGTCATGAGTTCAAGCCCCGCATTGGGTGTGGAGCCTACTTTAAAAAAAAAAAAAAAGGAAAATATGGATAATACCTATGAAAGATGAAATAATGGTAGGTTTGGGACACCTTGGTTGCTCAGTTAAGCATCTGCCTTCGGCTCAGGTCATGAACTCAGGGTCCTGGGATTGGGCCCCACATGGGGTCCCTGCTAGGTGGGGAGTCTCCTCCCTCTCCTTCTGACCCACTCCCTCCCCCTGCTCAAGTTCACTCACTGTCCCTCTCAAATTAAAAAAAAAAGAAATAGTGCTAGGTTTATAAAACTTATGAATTCTATAAGAGTTAAGTTCTAAAAGTGCATGGAAAATATTTTCTACTCCCAGTTTTTCAAAGTAAAAATCAGTCACTGTACATTCCACAGTTTTCCAAAGTTCCTGGATTTTACATGCTAACATTTTATATCACAACATTTACACTGCATTATTAAAATTTGGAGCTGTACTTGTGAAATATCATCGAGTCTTGTCTGCTGAACTAATGAGAAATTCATTAATACTCATTAAATTTGTTCAATAAAAATTAAAGAACTGTTACAAGGATTACTTGCCTGGGGATTCATTTAGTACCTTCCACGGGACACTTTCTGTTTACTGCATGCCTAGTTTTTGCCAAAGAGTAAAAACTTGCACATTTTGTAGGATTGATGAATGGCATGAGGGATTATGTTTTCATGGCTCTGTCAAATTTTCATTAATTTGATGCCAATGACATAGAATTTATGACAATTCTGCCTGCCTCTGGTGATGTTCACCCATCAGAGGGTTTCTAGAAATGTAATTGTGAGGCAAATGAATGGGTATAAATATGATTGCATGCACTGGATTGGCTTTTAGTGAAAATATCATTTCTGCCCAAAGTTAAATATCTGTACTTCAATATTCATATCCTTTTGTGGAGATGGATTAAGTGTGTTCTTTTTGCTTGTTTTTTTAATATTTTATTTATTTATTTTAAAGAGAGAGAGAGACACTCACAGCACAAGCAGGAGAGGTAGAGGGGGAGGGAGAGAAAGATTCTCAAGCAGACTCTCTGCTGAGCTCAGAGCCTGATGTGGGGAGGCTCAGTCCCAGGACACTGAGACCATGACCTAAGCCGAAACCAAGAGTCGGTCACTTCTCAACCATGCCACATGCAGGCGTTCTGGATTAAACATGTTCCTAGAGGTTCAAGGGACTTTGTATTAGAAGATGAAAATTTAGGTTCTACCTCTGCTAATCTCCCATTGTTTCTGTCCTCAGAGTTTCCTTCAGATTGAGATTCCTTTCTGTCCTCAAGCCCTACAATCCATACTTTTCACTATTTCAAACTGACCTCCAAAATTAATAATGCTATACATAGTAAATAAGATTATATGTATTATTCAAAACCACCAATTCTCAACTACCTATAATATTTATGATTATTAATAAACCTCAGGTATCTAGGTAATTTCCACATATTAAAAGTATCTGCCCATTTTACAAAACCTCCTGGTACTGAACACAGTAACTTGCTGGGTTTCATCTCCTTAGGCATTCACTGCTGCTAATAGTTAATGAGAATATTCTAAAGAAGGAGGAGGAAAGCGTCTAGAAAACCTTCCTACTAGATATTTAGTCTATGAGTACCCATTAAGGGGAATTACATGTCCTCTAAGAGAAATTACCCCTTGAAAAAACTGAGATGTCTTCATAAAAAGCTGTGTTCATAGCACAGAACCCAAGATTTAAGTGGGCATTCTTGGAGGTCCTGTGCATCCCTATTAGAACAGTTCCAGAAGTCGACCATCTGGAAGTTGCTATTCCACAGACAACAAAATATACATAAGGAGACTTTCAGCTGCAGGAGGACTTAGGTTACTAAAAATGCCATTTCAAACATATACCTTCTATGAACCATATGAATCTTGTCCCAATAAAACTATATTTTTTACACATTACAAAGTAAAGTTTGTTCATCAAAGACCCAGTCTCTTAGCAATTATTTATAACAATGCTTCTTTATCATACACATTTTCCAAAGGTATCCATTCATTTATATAATAGGGATGAAAAAGTCACCATTACTAGAATTGAAGTGGTTGCTAAGGTCTTATCTTGTTATTGAGTATGACATTTTGCCTCACTCTAAGTGAGTTTTAGAACTATAACTTCCTATTTTTTCATCCATATGTATTATAGACTTTCTCATAATTTTCCTTACAGGTGGCGAGAATTATCTCCAGCTACTCTGCTAAGCACCCTATCATCTGGATATAAAAGCTTTTATTCTACAGATAAGCCATATTTTCTTACTATTGTTTAGGATGAATGTCCCAAATATGCTGAGTATATGGCAATATGTCAACAATTAATGGGAAAACTTGAGACTTATATAATAATAGAACACACCAAGATATTTTTTAAGCATCGTCACTGGTCCATAATGGTCTAAATATTCAATGTCTGCTTTGACCAAGTGTAATGATTGATGGTGCTATCATTTTCCCCATTTATTAGATGGGGAAACAGTTGACCAGTATTGCTTTTTCTTAGGATAAGACTATCATGCTTTTATTCAAAGTGAACTCATTAAGGATAAAATCATTATTTTAATTAAGTACCTCTTGGGTGGCACTTGTGTGCCAAAAGCAGTGTCTGTGCTGAATGTAGAGACATAAAGGAAATGCAATTGTTGGCACAGATTTAAGCCCAGAAGAAGATTTGTCCATGAACTAAAGTTTAAGGTAAGTCTTCAATGAGGGCCAGGAATTATTGAGGAATGGAACTTAGAGTGTGGGTAAGCTTCCTATATAGAGAGAAACAACATGTGTGTGCTGCATGTGTATGTATTTATATTCTCTAGGCCCCCTCCAGCATAGGTTTTAGAGTGGCGGGTGATTGCAACTGTTTGCTGAGCAAAATTAATTCAGTAAATATCTAAATAATTGGCTGTTGCTTGGGTCTGGGTCTGCTATTTCAGTGAGTTGTGTTGAAAGTTCCAAAGTGAGTGTAAAGTGGTGTGCTTAAGAGAGGTATAGGCTAGCTGGAGTGATTTTATATCCTTACAATACAAGTCAGATTACTTTTAATTGCATACCAAAGGGAATGGTAAGTATAAGAAAATGTGTTTCTTCATTCAGCAAATAATTGCTTGACCATTATGCATGAAGAACTGCCTTTTGGAGACACAGCATACTCTATCTCTTATATAGATGGCTGATTTTATATAAGAAAACATGAATGGCCCTTGACAGAGGTTTTGGTTGAGAAATCTCTGGTTCCGGGCAGAGCTAACATAACAAGTCAATACAAAGAGACATCTTCTATGCAATGCTTAATAAAGTGGAAGATGGGCACATTTTCCCTGGGCAGCCAAGGATGGAGAGAGAGTAGGGGACTAGCAAATAGAAATTCGAGGAGAAGAAAAATATGAGGAGTATCGAGAGATGGAAGGGTTCAAGAAGTTGACAACAGAAAAAGGCCTAAAGAAAACTTTCCCGAAGGAAATCCTTACTTCGAAGAGGCCAAGGACTATTAGGTGCATTTTGCATACTTGGCTCTGCCGAGCTGTGTGATTCCTCAGGCTCATTTCCCTCATTCTTTACAAAGTGTGAGCAAAAGTCTGACACAGAGTGACATCTCAAGGGGCAGTGCCCACACCAAGAAAACAGGGACCTGCGGGAAAAGAAAAGCTGCACAAGCCAGGAGCTACATTTTGGAGCTGTAGGACTCAGGGACACAGTCTGTTCTGTGGTTCTACTTAGAATCTGATGTAAAATAAACTTTTTTTTTTCCTCCAAATTATACTAAAATGAACCATGGAAGAATGAACAGAACATCACTTGACTTTTCCGGTATTGGGACCTAAATAAATATAACAGGAGACAAATAGATTCATACAATGATTATTAACAGATTTGGGGGCAAGGGCATTTTTAGGCTAGCATTGTCACTTTTTGGCCAAATGAGGAAGTTCCATTGGCAGAAGCAGTTGAGAGACAGTAAGAAAAGTGTGGGGGGAGTGTAGGGGTTCTTCTCAGACAGAAGTGAAGGAGCAATGACTGCAAGAGCTGAGATTGGACTCAAAATAACACAGTAGATGTTCAAGAGCATTGGCTTTGGAGTCCTACAAACCTAAAGTGGATTCTCACTCTCCTACCACTTAGTCCAGTAACCTAAGCACTTCTGTCAGTATATGTGTGTTCTTAGGGGGATTAAGTGGTAAAGGTCTGCAAAATTATTTTCTTGGTGCTTGGCACATAATAGGCCTTTATCCAACAACAGTCACATGATTGGGATTGGACTGTGGACAGGTGACTAAGTGATGATCATAGCTGAAAACTAGAGGTGCACTCTGTGGACAAGGGTCTGAGTCTATGCAGAACTTGCCTCAAGAGCTTCTGACTAGTGAAGATTACCTGCCCAGGGCCAAAGATGAGTATAAGATGAAGACTGAGGAGAAGACTCCAAATACAGGGCTTATGTTGCTGCTTGGGTAATAGTCCATATGAAATTTCCATATGAATTTTGGACACCACCTGGAAACCAGCCTCTGCACATGCCTTAGCTGAAGCTAAAGGGGCTGAATTCAGAGGAGCATTGAAAGGGTTTGGACACAAACTGTGTAATCTCTGGTCCAGGTTTATTTTTTTATTTAATTAAAAAGTATTTTACTTATTTATTCATAAGAAACACATAGAGAGAGGCATAGACATAGGCAGAGGGAGAAGCAGGCTCCCTGCCGAGAGCCCGATGTGGGACTCAATCCCACGATCCTGGAATCATGACTTGAGCCAAAGGCAGACACTCAACCACTGACCACCCAGGCATCCCTCTGGTTTAATGAAATTCAGAGATGGGAAAGGAGTGTCTTTCTTCAGCCACAGTGGGACTGAACATGGCAGAGAGAGGTCATGTCAAGGGGGCTCCTTCTCATGGAGACAGCTGCGCTAATGCAGGGTAGATGCAGTCTGTTGGGGAAGGAGGGCAAGACAAAACTGGGGGCTTACTTTGTGCCTTCAGAGAGTTAGTGTAGGAGAGCCTGGAAGAAAAGAGCAGTTGGAGATGAATAGAGTTCAGATAAGCACCTGCTCTGTAGATTGTTCATTTCATTGTATTTTAATACCCCAAAAGAGGCCTGCCGAACCATGCAATGATCTGGGTTTTACCAGTTACCCTTCTGTACTGAGTCATTCTGCCAAAAAGATATCCTCATCAGCCAGTCAGACACATTTTAGGTGGATTTATTTATTTATTTATTTATTTATTTATTTATTTAATTTATTTTTTTTTAGGTGGATTTTCAACTAACGTACATTGCTAGTTTTATTGAAAGAGTATTAACCTTATTGCAAGAACACCAAAAATAAAGTCCATTGTTAACCTGAAGGATAAACAAGGTGTTCATAGGTTATAGAAAGAAGCTGCCATGCATCTGCCTAAATAAGAAGACAAAAATAAGCATCCAATATTACCATGCATCTTTCATTTTCAAATCACAGCTTTCTCATGTAATGTTAATGACTTAACCCATTTTCTCCACACATCTCTTTTGATGATGTCATCATGGAGTTGGAGCTAGTGAGCCACAGAAAGGCCAAGATTGCATCTACACTTGTAACAAAGTTTAGTTCGGTCTCTGAAGGTTAGAGTGCCTGAGGGCACCTCTCAACTCGAGCACCGATCAATTTAATCCACAAGTGAGATGGGTCACATCTTTGAGGGGGTAAGAGGGGAGCGGCTCCAAGCATGTCGACCTCATCAGGACTCAGCACAACACAGACCACAGCATGACACCTGTGCGCACGTCCGCGGGCTGATTAATGGGCTGTCACCTTAGTTGTTGACTGGTGAATTATTTATACTTATAAACTGCTAAATAATTTAAAGCTGATATCTTAAATTACAGCTGAGAGTGACAAGGAGAAGGTGGCCTAAAACTCCAACCAGAGAGATCAGTGCCCTTGTTCTGAAGGTACTGCGGAACACAGTCCCTGTTGAATGTTCTCTGAAAAGAGATGGAAAACAAAAAGTATTGCCGCATTGGTGTAAGATGTTACAGAGAGTAAAATGCATCAGCGATCAAAGGGGAAGTTGCTTTACACAAAACAAACGTGATAGAACTCTGAAGGATGCCAAAATTAAATAGGGAATAAAAAGATATGGTTTCCAAATGTGATCATGGAATCTAGATCCATTGTATGTTTTAAACCTTGCCTCAAAGAAGTTTATCATGCTCTGTGACCACAGAAGACCTGGGCGCAATAGCTATTGGTACCCGTGGCTACTGAACTAAATTTGTTTTGTTTTGTTTTCTAGAACAGCAATGACAGCTTAGAAATAAAAAATTAGTTGAAATAAAAAATAAAAAAAAGTGATTGATTCCAGACCATTTATATTGAGAAAAACAACAGGACCGGGGATTAGGAAGGAAAAAAGTAAAGACTCTTAGTATCTTTTTGTTGCCACAAAGAAATGTCCTAAATAACCAAATAGATTGGAGAAAGTTAAAAATGGTTTTTGCCTGCCATTTAAGAACATTAAATTAGTGTGCAAATAAGATGTGAATGTGTTTTAAGACTGTATTGCCATATTGTAAAGGGGCTTTTCCATGAACTTAAGTGAGATTTTCTTTTTTTGGCTTTTTAGTCAATGAATAAAACTGTGTGTGTATGTGTGTGTGTATGTGTTTAAGGCAGGATATCAAGAAAAGTGGAACTATCATAGGTTCCCAATTCCTCTGATCACTTTCCTCACACATTCCATTGAAGTCTCTTCTGGCCTTGACTTATATACGTGTACTATTTGTTTGTTTATTTATTTATTTATTTATTTATTTATTTATTTATTTATAACATTTTATTTATTTATTCATGAGTGACACAGAGAGAGAGGCAGAGACATAGGCAGAGGGAGAAGCAGGCTCCCTGCCAGGAACCTGATGTGGGACTTGATCCCAGGACCCCAGGATTCAAGACCTGAGCCTAAGGCAGCCACTTAACCATCGTTTTTAATTTTTTTTTTTTTTTTTTATGATAGTCACAGAGAGAGAGAGGCAGAGACACAGGCAGAGGGAGAAGCAGGCTCCATGCACGGGGAGCCCGATGTGGGACTCGATCCCGGGTCTTCAGGATCGCGCTCTGGGCCAAAGGCAGGTGCCAAACCGCTGCGCCACCCAGGGATCCCAACCATCGTTTTTAAAATGCAAGGTTACTTCTTAAATACCCATATCCAGTGACTATTCAATAATTGATTTCTGTTGCTATGTTGGCCTGCTCTGAAATTATTAGTGGCTTCCCTTGTGTCATGGATTCTTATAAAAAGCCTTTAATATATTTTCCTAAAATTGAATAAGACCAGGTTCCCTGAGTCTATTTCTTTCCCTGAAGGAAAAAAAAATGAAATTAAGTAATATTTTTCTTTCTCTCTCTCTTTTTCTTCTTTCTTTCTTTCTTTCTTTCTTTTTTCTTTCTTTCTTCTTTCTTTTCTTTCTTTCTTTCTTTTTTTCTTTCTTTCTTCTTTCTTTTCTTTCTTTCTTTCTTTCTTTCTTTCTTTCTTTCTTTCTTTCTTTCTTTCTTCTTCTTTTCTTTCTTTCTTTCTTTCTTTCTTTCTTTCTTTCTTTCTTTCTCCTTTCCTCCTTCCTTCCTTCTTTCCTTCCTTCCTTTCTTCCTTTCTCTTTCTTTTCTTTAGAAAAGATTTTGTATTATAATGGAAAATAAAGAAAAAGTATACGTGGGCCTTGAGGCTATACAGTGTGTGTCCTCTGTGTGAGAGGTCGGCCTGCCTGATTGTTTGCTTGGACCAGCAGTGCTCAATATCGTCCTCTTGTCTCCAGAAGGAACTCTATGGATTTGTGTCTCCTACAATGAAATGATAATTTTTCAAGTCTGTTTCAGATTTCTCATTTAGTCTTCTTACACTTTGAATAGATACTCCCTATCATTTCAACTAAGGACAAGAGTGAAATTTTGGAGTGATCAAGTTCTAAACAAGTTAATCTCCTCTCCCTGGATTTTGGAGACTTGCTTAGTGATGCAATTATACTTAGTTTCCAAAATTAGGTATACTCATCTCCTTCTTTGTAAAGGTTAATAGACTCTTAAGAACAACAGCAAGTCATTGGATAGACTTCTAAATTTGTGATACAGGATCAAAGTACTTGACCTAGTGCTACTACATATACTAAAATCTTAATATATTTACTATTTTAATATTACACCTGCCATGTACATACTGACTTCTAAATTTATTTATTCAAACAAGGCCACTACCATGAACTCTAGTTTCATATAATAAGCTGTTTGTATGCCTGAATCCAATTTTGTTGAGTGATAAGTACCTAAAACTTAATGTGTAAAAACAGAACTTTTATATTAGGATACTTGGCTTCTCTCAATTTTCTTACCATCTCAGTTAATGGCCCACTCTTCATGTAGTTTTTCAGATCTCAAATTAAATCCTGTCTAATTATTATTTCTCCCTCAAACTCCACATCTAATCATTGAGTAAGTCCTATTGACTCAGCTTCAAAACATGCCTGAACTTTCTGTCAGGGCAAGATTTTCATTGTAGAATAGTCTATATGATATTCCAAATTTCATATAGCCCTCAAAATAAAAAAGCTTCTATTCTAGACCAGATGGCCTACAACTGTTTCTCCCTGGTAGTCTCCACTAAACACAACTAAAAACACTTGAAATAATATAAGAAATGAGAATTCTGAAAAGAGGTGAGAAAAGCAGGCTTTGGAGACCAGGACTAGAGAGAATGTAATCTCCCCACTCACCAGAGGAGATGACTCATGCTCGGTGTTTCTGATTATTGACCTAACAGAAGAAGGCAGAGGCAGTATAGGTTGGCTCATCTCCCTCTTGGCTAGAACAATGTCAGATGAGCTAACACCCCAAGAGCAAGGGAGAGTACTCTTCTTCCCCATAGAGCCAGAGACTCCATTCCTCACAGAGAGGTATGACTTTGGAAGGTGAGATCTGCTGGAGAGATTTAGCCACAGCAAGAAGACCAGCCAAGGAAGGCCTTTGTGCCCAAGGGACTGAGACTCCTGTCCCCTACCTAGAGATGTCAGAGGTATTGAGGACATTACCTCAACATAAAGTTGATTGGCCATACTCTCTGTCCTTAATAGTCAGGGAGATTCTGCTATAACAAGTTCCCTTTTGGGGGAGCCTCTTTGTCCTCATGGGCTTGAGTCTACTGTCCTTCACCAGGAAGCATGGCTTGGTAGGCACAGCCACATGAGCTGCCTGCCTTGAAAAGCTTCTTTATCCATACAGGCCTGACTCCCTCCCCTACTGAGAGATACCTAGGAAACCTAATGGGGAAATCCTGTCTGCTCCTTCCCATAGTACCAGAGGAGGCCAGTGGAAGCCCTAGCAGCACCGGATAAACCAAGCAAACCAAAATAAAACTATAAACATCCTGAAGATTAAATCGTCATGGGAACTCCAACCCCCAATATGTGCTAAACATAACAAAATGATTCTCTGTAAAAATCGAAGATTTAAATAAGACTCAAAAAATCATAAATAATAGGTACAATACAAAGGTTACAACTGAAAATCTCTCATCTACCAAGAAAAAAGAAAATTGTGACTTGAATAAGAAAGGACAATGATCTGATGCCAATCCTAAAATTAATCAGTTGTTGGGATTATCTGACAAGATTCTTAAAGCAGCCATCATAAAAAGGTCACAACTAGTGATTTCAAATTCTCTTGAAACAAAAGAAAATGGGAAAATCTCAGGGAATAAATAGAAATTATAAAAAAGAGCCAAGTATAGAACTGAAATATACAATAACACAAAATTTAAAATAAAACAAAACAGAATTAAACAATTGGCTCAATCAGAAGGTGGAGAGGACAAGCAGTAGCAGGAGACCTGAGAACTAAAGACAGATCAATAGGATTTTCCCAATATGAACACCAGAGAGAACATAGTAAACTTAAAACAAAAAACAAACAAAAAAACACAAAGCCTCAGGGACTTGTAAGGCAATAATGGACAATTTGAAATCTCAGAGGAGATTTGAAAAGAGAATGGTTTGAAAGAGTATTTGAAGAAATAATCACTGAAAACTCTGCAAATTTGTTGAAAAATATAATTTGAGAAAAGGTAAGAAAATCCTCAAAAGAATAAGTACAAAGAAATCCACACCAAGATACACAATAAGTAAATTTCTACAAACTAAAGATGAAGAATAAAATCTTAATGGAAGCCAAAGGGAAATTACGTGTCAGAAACCAATTTTACTGACAACAGAACTTTTCATTTGAAAATGTAAAGGCTGGAAGAGAATGGTACAATACTCTAGTATAAGATCAAATACATGTTGTTGTTTTTTTTCTTCAGGTGCTCACGGAATATTTATCAAGGTGGATTATTTTCTGAGCCATAAGACAACTCTCAACAAAAGGCCCCTGGCTGGTTCAATCAGTAGTGTCAACTCTTGATCTCCGGGTCATGAGTTTGAGCCCCACATTGGATGGGGAGCCTACTAAAAAAAAGAAAAAGAAAAATATCAACAAATTTAAATAGAGAGAAATCATGTCAAGGACTTTCTTTTGCCACAATAGACTCAAACCAGAAATCACTAACAAAAAGAGGATAATTTCTAAACACAAAGAAATTAAGCAACACACCTACCAGTAATCCCTGAGTAAAAGAACAAGTTTAGAAAATTTAAAATGCACAGAACTTAATGAAAACTTAACTGAAACTGTGCATATCAAAATATATAGGATACTTCTAGTGCAATGCTGAGAGGAAAAACCATACCATTGTGATCGTTAATTTTATGTGTGTCATCTGGGAAGATGTTTTTGGATGAGATTGATTTTTAAATCAGTGAACACTGAATAAGCAGATTGCCCTCCATAATGTGAGTTGGCCTCATCCAACTGTTCATGGCCTGAATGGAACAAAAAGAATGACTTCCTTGAGCAGAAGAAAACTCACAAGCCTTCATTTAGACTTCATTTGTACCATTGACTTTCCTGAGTCTCAAGCCTGCTGATCCACACTACAGATTGTGAACTTCACAGGCTTTATAATTGTGTAAGCCACTTTCTTTTTTTTATTTTAAAAATTTTATTTATTTATTCATGAGAGACAGAGAGAGAGAGAGAGAGAGAGGCAGAGACACAGGCAGAGGGAGAAGCAGGCTTCCTGCAGGGAGCCCGATGTGGGACTCAATCCCAGGACCCCAGGATCACACCCTGGGCCAAAGGCAGGCACTCAATTGCTGAGCCACCCAGGTGTCCCAAGCCAGTTTCTTATAAGAAATCTCTCTCTCACTTTTCTCTATTTCTTAAATATGTTTGATGATTGAGGAAACTACAAACCAATATCACTCATAAATTTAAATGGAAGACTTCCCAAAATATATTAGCAAACTCCCTCCAACAATGTATAAAAATGATTATGACCAACAGGAATTATTTTACATATGTGAAACTAGTTTAATATTAAAACATCAATTTAATCCACTATATCAGAAAGCTAAAGAAGAAAAACCCATATTCGAGGTGCATGGGTGGCCCAGTCAGTTAAGCATCCAACTCTTGGTTTTAGCTTAGGTCATGATTTCAGGGTGGTAAGATGGAATCCTGCTTTAGGCTCTACACTCAGTGTGGAGTCTGCTTAAGATTCTTTCTCCCTCTCCCTTTACCCCTCCCCTCTGTTCTCTCTCTCTCTCTAAAATAAATAAATAAATAAATAAATAAATAATCTTTTAAAACGGAAAAAACACATGATCATATTGATTTTTGCAGAAAAATATTTGAATCCAATACCAGTCATTATTTTTCAAAAATCTCAGTAAGTAAGAAATAGAGACAAATTGCTTCAACTTGTTAAAGAACATTAACAAAAATCTTACAGGTAACATCATAGTAAACAGAAGGAAGACCGAGTTATTTCTCCATAAATTCAACGAAGAGGAAGAAGCCAATATGTCTGCTCTAACTACTTTTATTGGAAAGTTATAGCTATTGCAATAGGTCAAGAAAAAGAAATAAAAGGCATACATATTAAAAATAAAGAAATAATACTGTCTGTTGTTGCAGGTATTACTATCTACATGGAAAATCCCAAGGAATCTGATGCAAAAATTCCTAGAACTGTTAAGTGAGTTCAACAAGATTACGAAATACAAGAACAATGTATACAAATCAATGGTATTTCTATGTACAAATAGTGAATCTACAAAAACAAAATTATAAACATAATACTATTTATAATTGCTCCAAAGAAAATGAAATACTAAGGTATGCAGTTAAAGCAAGCACAGAATTTATATGCTGAAAGTTACAAACTGATGAAAGAAATTTAAAAAGACAAATAAATGATGAGTTATACCTTGTTCATGGATCATTAAGGGTCAACCTATTAAAGATGCTAATTCTCTATATATGTATATATAAATGTGAAATCCCACCAAAGTATTATGTAGACATAGAAAATCTTTTCTTTTTTAAGACTTATTTATTTGAGAGAGTGCATGAGCTGGGGTAAGGGGCAGAAGGAGAGGAAAAAGCCAACACCCTGCTGGGTGGGGAGCCTGAGGCAGGGCTTGATCCCAGGAATCTGAGATCATAACCTGAGCTGAAGGCAGATGCATAACTGACTGAACCACCCAGGATCCCCTAGACATAGATAATCTTATTCTAAAATCTATATGCAAAGCACTGGCCCTAGAATAGCTAAAACGACTTTGATAAATGAACATAAAGTACTAGCAATCTCTCTACTTCCTATCAAGGCTTATTATATAGCTATGGGAATCAAGAACAGTGTAGTACGGGAGAGAGATAGACATATAGGTCAATGTAATCAAATAGAGGCCCAGAAACTGACGCATATAAATATGCTCTACTAATTTTTTAAGAAAGATACAAAAGGAATTTGGTGACAGAAGAATAGCTTTTTCAGCAAATCATGCTGGAGCTGTTGGATGTCCCTAGGGAGGAAAAGATTAACTTTCAATGAAATCTCACATCTTATTCAAAAAAATTAACTCAAAGTGCATCAGGGACTTTAATATAAATGTAATAATATAAAACTTTTAGAAAAATCAACATGGAGGGAAGTCACTGGGATCTAAGAAAAGGCAAGGAGCTCTTAGATGACCCCAAAAGTACAACCCATGAAAGGAGCAATTGATAAATTAAACCTTATCAAACATTTTTTCCATATCAAAGATCCATAAAGAGGATGAAAAGACAAGCTAAAAACTGGGAGAAAATATTTGCAAACCACAATTATGACATAGAATTAGTATTTAGAAGATATAATACATCATCGTAACTCAACATTACAAAACAAGCCTTGGGCACCTGGGTGGCTCAGTGGTTGAGCATGTCTTTGCCTCAGGTCATGATCCTAGGGTCCTAGGATCAAGTACTGCATTGGGTTCCACGCAAGGAGCCTGCTTCTCCCTCTGCCTATATCTCTGTCTGTCTCTCTGTGTCTCTCATGAATAAATAAATAAAATCTAAAAAAAAAAAAAAAAAGAAAGAAAAATAAACAAGCCTTCCTACTGGAAAATGGGTAAAAGGCATAAAGAGACATTTCACTGAAGAGGATATACAGATGACAAATTAGCATGTTAAAAGATATTTGATAATCAGTCATCTGGAAACACAAATTAAAATCATAATAGGATGCTACTAGGTAACTATCAGAATGGCTAAAATAAGACAAACAAACAAAAGAAGCTGCAACATCAAATACTGGTGAGGATGTAGTGAAACTGGGTCACTCATCATATATGGCTGGTAAGAAAGTAAATGGTGCAGCCACACTAGAAAAACAGTTTTGCAGTTTCTTATGAAACTAAAGACATAATTATTGCATAACCCAGCAATTGTGCTTTAAGCCATTTGTCCCAGAAAAAGGAAAGCCTACATTTTGAAGATGTTCATATCACCTTTATTCATAATAGCCAAAAACTAGAAAGAGTCCAGATGTCCTTCAACTAATGAACGGTTAAATAAGCTGTGATACATAGCTCAGAATACTACACAGTGATAAAAAAGGAACAAACTATCTGAAACACCTTGGATACATTTTCAGGGAAATATGGTGCATGACATTAAAACTGATCTCATGTCATGTGATACTATTTATTTAACATTTTAAAATGACAAGTTTAGAGCCCTGAGGTATAAGTGGGTGGGTACATAAATTTCCCCATAATGGGGGCCCAGTGTGACCATGTGCAGTTTTGGCAACTGCATAGATAGTGAAAGGAACAGAAAGGAAAGTCCTGATGGTCCTAAAACCAGCCTAAGATAGAGACGCCCATCAAATAATCACCCACAAAAAGAAAGAACCCATCTCTGAGCTGCGTCTTCAGCAAGCTAATCTGAAAAACCCAGAGAAACTAGGAGGGGTATTATGGGTTTTTTTTGCTGTTGTTCTAAATAACAGGTAAGTTAAAAACAGACCATGGAGTTCTCCTAAGGGGTCATAGGAGGAGCAATGATGATGGCTGGTGTGATTCTCAAAAACCTTAAAAATACCCACATAAAAGAAAACAAACCTATCCTCTTTAGAATATCAAAGACCTACTAAGAGGAAGGTGGAGGAAAATGCTGCAGGTGGAATTTATATTGGCCAAGGCTGAAAGACAAGGGATAAAGGAGAGATAAGAGATTCATTTACTGAAGGTCAGAATAGAAGCAGTTCAGAATAGTGAAGGTGGCTAACAGAAAAAGCAATGTTGCAAAAAGAAATTGAAATGACACAGAGGGGGAGGCCTAGATCAGAGAGGCAGGAATACTGTTCAAGTCAACCGAAAATCTCACACATCAGTTTCCTAAGGTACAAAAAACTCATCTCACTTAATTCTGATGACAGAAAAAACTTCAGGTGAATTCCAAAGCATAGGTATTGTGTTGTAAGGAGACAATCAAACTGAAGCAACACCACAAGGGAAGCACATTCAACAATGTGGTAAAATAAAATAAAATTTAAAATGAAACCAGATTTTAAAAATTACCTGGCATTATTAAAGTGGCAAAAGAAAAAAATAGGAATAAGTAAAAAAAAAAAAAAAAAAAAAAAGATTCCTATGCATCCAGGACAAAGGTAAGGAAGATGGAATATCTTTTCCAGTGTCTGTCTATAAAATACATAGAAAACCAAAATAATGGAATTAACCAAGAAACAACAACAACAAAAAATCCCCCCAAACTATCAGAAAATTAAAGGTGACTATTTCTTGGGGAGAAGGAAAATGAACCTAGGTACTAAATAGGAACTTTGTTTCACTGAGACATATTTTAATAAAAACACTTGAAAAAAAAAAAGAAAATACCACTTTAGTCATCTAGGCAAAAAATACAAGCCACTAATCAGGGAAATAAATCAGACTGATATCAAAACCAGCACTTCATATCCACAAAATGTTAAGCATCATGTTTAAGATATTTAAAATATAAAAGAGTCAAATGTTTTAGCCCTAATCAAAGTATTATTCAAAGGGTAGTCTACAGAAATAGTGAAAGTTTGTGCAAGAGCTTGAAGTATTTTTCCCACAGTTTCTTCCTGAGAAAAGAACAAATGTCAGACAATCGCATATTAGTGAAAAGCAGAAATATGTTTAGAAGGTGCCTGGGTGGCTCAGCAGTTGAGCGTCTGCCTTTGGCTCAGGTTATGATCCCAGGGTCCCAGTTCATAAATACAGAGAACAAACTGGTGGTTGCTAGAGGGAGAGGGGTAGGAGGATGGGCAAAATATATGAAGGAGGTTAAGAAGCACAAACTTCCAGTTATAAAATAAATAAGTCACAAATAGGGAGAGTACAGCATAGGGACTATAGCCAATAATATTGTAATAACATTGTATGGTGACAGATGGTGACAACACTTACCGAGGCGAGTGCTGAGTAATGTATAGAATTACTGAATCACTATGTTGTACATCTGAAACTAATATAAACATTGTATGTCAACTGTAATTCAATTAAAAATAGAATTAAAAATATAAAGTAAATAAAACCAAAATCAACAATTGCAAATGTTAGAAAGAAAGAAAAAAAGAGAAGAAAATAAGAGAGAATGTAAATGTATTTTCTCACAATATAGATACGTTAATACTAAAGCTAACAAAGCAGAAGAAGAAAATGAAGATACTAAATGAGAAGTAGAATAAATTTATTGATAACAGCCTATGTATTAACAAATCACCTTGAATTAGACTTTGGTAAACAAGGAGGAGGGGTCAAGAACAAGTTTCAGGGCACCAACAGTATCTAAAGGAATAAAAGAGAACCAAATACCTTTTTATAAATTCATAGTAAACATAATCAGTAAGAACAGTAAGTAATAACTTTATAAATGCCACAAGATCCATCCAATAAAGAGTCAGAAAGAAAGAAAATATGTAAGAAAAGGAATCACAAATAAAATAGTACACTATATCAATGAGTGCAATTGGCTTACTTCAACTATAATCATCCCTAGTCAGTCTCTTGGTGTTGGGAGAAAAAAGTCACAGATAAATAGGAGAGTGCTTGAATGAGCACTGGTGTAGAATTTGAGCCAGAGATATCAGTGTAAACTCAGGTTTATTTTAATAGACCTATAGATACAGATATACATGTGCGGGCACACATTGGGTATATAAATTATATATATATATATATATATTTTTTTTTTTTTTTTTTTTTCCCTATCTGTGTTTGCTGAAAGTGCCTGGAAGCAGTGATATTCCACTACACAAAAGAATACCTAGTGCCCAGATCTTGGCTTCTTAATACTGCTCTCCAATTATAGAGGAATCAGGGCTTCTTGGAGAAATGGATGATTCTGGGACTGGGATCAAGAAAATACAAGATGAGCCCGGAGCACCTTATAGTGCCCTCAAATACAGAAGTATATATATTTATGCATGCATGTCAAAAGGACACAGAACTCAAAATGAAAACTACCAGTATCTAATATTAGACCAATCTGAGCAACAAAATAAATAATGCCAGTATTGGATTATAGGCCAAAGAATAAAAGTAATTATCAACAAGTCCATTGTGATATAAACAAATGACTAATAAATAAGTAAATGAGGCTAAGAGGCAAAACTTCTTACAGAATACAAATACTAAATGAAGATATACCCTCCCAGGGGATAGAGCTTAATTTCTCTCCCCCTGAGTATGAAACTGACTTACTTCCAAAGAATACAGAAAGGGAAAAGTAGTCACTTTTGAGTCTAGAAACCTGGGGAGAGGTAATGCATCTTTAATCCAACCACTTTTTGCTAGCTTTACCTGCTCATCCACACCTCTCCAAAATGCTATCGGTGGAAAAACAAAATGTGTGACTATGCAGTGCAAAGCAGCCCGTGTTCTCATCCTGGTCTATGACTACCGAAGAGAGAAATGATTTCTTTGTTCTTTAAGAAACTGATTTATAGGATCTCTTGGTTATGGCACCTTAGCTTTTTAGCTTATCCATGAAATCTGATTAGTGATCCACTTGTCCTTCTTACACCCTTTCACTGTGAGTTCCTTAAATTCCTTCTGCCTAGTCTGAAACCACATGGTTTGCTTCTATCAGACAATTAAGAGACTTGATAACCACTTACAAGATTATGTTTCTTTGCCCAGGGATAACTGCATTTTAAAAGAAGAGCAAATGAAGCAGACATTCTCGGATGAATTAATCTCTCTCAATGGTAAATTTTTTTTTTAAAGTCATTATTGGAAGATGAGGGAAAGAACCAGAGGTTGTTAAACAAATGTATTTGTTGAGAATATGTATGAAGAAATGAAACCAGTTGACAATTCTTTGTGATGCCATCACTAGAGCTACATACACATCTACCTTCATAGGGCAAATGGCGTGAGAAGGGATATTCAATGTAGTGAATAGCAGGGAAATTGATTCGTTTCAAGATTTTTTTTACTTGAAACTGTTGAATATTTAAACTTAAGACTATATATGAATAAACCATGCGTGTATTTCCCATCTGAAAATAACTGGGTGATTTCTGCTCATCTTTAGACAAAAGCATTCCATGGAAATAAGGCAAAAATGTGCTTAAGAACAGCAGATCATAAACAACCCATGATTTATCACCTGTACAAATAAAGCTGGCCATGATAGTCTTTGGAATTTCTAAAATCTCCTGTAATCGAAACATTTGCAATTTTGAGACCTGGCGTTCTTATTTTAAACCTCAGCAATTATTTCTTTTTTGAACAGGTAGATGGAATCATAGAATTATAGAATTCAGAATTTGAAAGGCAGAACAGGTGTTAGGGAGCATCTCATTGACCACCCTGTGGTGTCTAGAGTTGCATGTCAAGATGCTGATGCTCCTTACTTTGCTGACTGGGCACTATGCCAGCTCCACAACCAGAGTCTCTTGTCAGGAAGTTGGTTCCAATTCCCACAATCTCCTGGCAAAAGAAATAGACACAACTGGATTTCAGCATTAGCTCCTTTCCTCCGTCTATATCAACCGATGTTGTCTTGTCTTTTGAGTCTTGTTTTATGCTTACCCTGGTCATGCAAAGCAAATACTCAGCTCTCTTTCAGTTATTTTTATGAATTTAATCCTGATAAGTTTTTGTTTAATTGGCCATATCCTAAGAGGGTTGGTATGTGGGCTCTATTGTTTTTCTATTCTCAGGACTCTGTAATATTTGATTGAATGAATGTTGGAAGATCTGCTTTAGTAGATCTTTAGTAACTTAAATAGCTTGATCCCTCACTTGAATTTCTGTGTATAGTCTAATGTGGAAGACTAGGGCTTGGAAATTTTTTTCTGTAAAGAAGCAGATCCTTACAGCCTCTGTGGCAATCACTCAACTCTGCAGTTTTAGCACAGAAATAGTCATAGAAAATATGTAAAGGAATGCATATGGCTATGTTGTAATAAAACTTTATTTGCAAAAACAGTGGGTGGGCCAGACTTGGCTCAAGGATTGGAGTTTGCAACCCCTGTGATGGATGGTTAAATGTGAGGCTGCTTTGTTAATATACATAAAATTTGAATTAACCACTCTCTAAATATTTGGCAAGTATGTTCAGTATTGGGCCTGCTTTCAAAACTAGATAATAGCACTCATTGTGCATAAAGTAGATCCTAAATGAATAACATTGCGTATCTGTGTAGTTTGTGTTATTTACATCTCACCTCATTCAGTAACATAGGTAGACTGGTTGAGGTAGCTAAAAGTAGTCTGAGACTTGGGAGCTCTGGCTTTTATTAACCAGATCATTTTCTACTTACTCTGTCATCTTGGGCAAATGGCAGATATTTCTGCACTACAGTCTTTGAAAGTGAATGCCTCACTATCCACACTGTCCCTGATGATATATCGCACACTGTTCCTGATCATATATTGGTGTGCTAGATGTCTTTGCATTGCCCATGATTTCCAGACTAATCTTGAGGATATGGGAAAATATCCAATATACCATTATAGATTCAAAGTTACCCTAAGTAGAAGGTGTGGCAAGTGCTAGAACAGAGGGGACCTTGGTTAATATCTGGTTGAGTCAGTCTTCAATAAATAGAGTGTGCAGGTAAAACATAAATTTCAATGTCTGCAGATACATAACAGGCAAGACAAAAGTAGCAGAGGAAAATTTAAGAGGGAAATTATACATCAGAAATATGATACAATCAGCTTAGTTATTCCAGAAAACAGTGGTGAATTTTTTGGGAGACTTTCAGTGAAACTGGCCAAAAGTTTCAGATAATTAGCAAAGATAAGAATCTGGATCCAACAGAGAGACAGCCCCAGATCTTTGAGATACAAAGGCAACATGTGCACCCTCTGTGCTTCCCCCATGAACTCACATTCTCCTGTCTTCTTCATTTCATTGAATCTTCAGAACTATCCTTGACCCGTTTTATCTTCACTTTTTACTTGCCCTTCATAGAAATTACTAATTTACAGTCTTTGGTCATACAAACTGTTCTGGTGTTTTCCTTCTGGCTTTTAAATCTATTGTAAAGCCTGCAGACACCATAGACTACTATTTATTTTGTATCCTTACCCATAACATCTTGGCTCCAAATTTAGGTCCCTAAGCTATCTAAATTGTTCTGCTAACCAAATTAAATCCCAGAGCTGAGAGCAGCCACAGAAAAGGTTTCCTACATCTCATCCTGGTGCTTTAATTGAAATTAAAGTAAATTATTCACACAGTGCACATTAATGTTGGCGCTGCTCCTTCTGCCTTCTTCCCAAATGACATTATGAGTTATGCCAAACTAAACTCATTTCCATTTTTGATATGGTTAACGAGTGGTAGATGAGGGGAATGCCATTGACAGAGTTATAACTTGATTTCAGTCAGGCATTTAGGAAAAACAATGACTCTCTGACTTTTCTTTTGGACATGACAGATAAATGTTAATTGCATGATACAAGGATATTTAGATAAAAATTGCCAAGACTTGACTAATTGATTGATAAGAATCAGAAAGAAAAATTCCATTTCTAGTTGTTTTCTTCAACATCTCCTCTTTGACTTTGTGTCAAAAAAACACAAAAGCTTTGTGTATCAAATGCTATGTCACCATTCAAAGTGTGTTTTTGAAGATGAATACCATGAGGTAGTTTTTTTTTCGAAGGGAATGAAATTATGTATAGGCATTGTATGTGCATATATTTATCTATCTATCTATCTATCTATCTATCTATCTATCTATAGCTTAGGGAAAAAAAAGACTGGCTGAAAACATGCTATTATTTCAAACGCTTTCTCTGAATAATGAGATTTGGGTTAAATTATTTCTTTTTTCTTTCCCAATATTTTCTAATCTTTAGGCAGCAAATACTATTATCTTTTCAAAAATAAAATATAATTATATGAGTTATATATAGATTAAAATTATGGTCAAAGCCAATTTAGTAAAATTGAGTAAAGCTGAATGCACAGTCCTGCATTTCCATGCCAAAGTCAAAATAGTGTGCATGGGATAGAAGACACACCTGCCATTTATTAAAAAAAAATCTGTCTGGCAATTGCACTACTGGATATTTACCCAAGAATACAAAAATACTAATATGAAGGGATACTTGCACCCCAGTGTTTATAGCAGCATTATCTACCATGGTCAAATTATGGACACAACCCAAATGTGCTTGGACTGATAAATGGATAAAGAAAATGTGATATATATATATATATATGTATATATATATATATATATATATATATATATACACACACACATAATGGAATATTACTCAGCAATAAAAAGAATGAAATCTTACCATTTGCAACAACATGGATGGAGCTAGAGAGTATTATGCCAAAAAAAAATAAGTCAGTCAGTGAAAGACAAATACCATGTGATTTCCCTTATATGTGGAATTTAAGAAACAAAATAAGTGAACATAGGGGGAAAAAAGAGAGAGAGAAACCAAGAATCAGACTCTTAACCATAGAGAACAAACTGATTGTTACCAGAGGAAACATGGGGGTTAGGGGAATGGGTAAAATAGGTCAAAGGGATTAAGGAGGGCACTTGTCACGATGAGCACTGGGTGATATATGGAAGGGTTGAATCACTATATTGTACACTCTATAGTACACATATTGAAACTAATATTACACTGCATATTAACTGACTAGAATTTAAATAAAAACTTAAAAAAAAGATATGATGCCTTAGTTAGCCTTAGGCACAAAAGAAACTTGAGTAAGACCATAGTTCCTAAAAGAACTAGGAAATACCAGGTCCTGCAGTCAAAGGCATTAAAGAATTCCAGTCTCTATTTCATTCAAGGTATAACAAGTCAATAACTCATCACAGAACTCTTGTGTTCCTTCATCATGGCATGCAGAATTGTCTCTTCTCCAGCTGCTACAGAGTTCCTCTCCAGCTGAAACCACAAAACAGTACCTCCTTGGACATGATTTCCCCACAGCTTACCACTAATCCCACCTCAATGTTCACTTTCCGTTTCTGATCCAATCAAAATTCGATTAGTGATTGGTGCTGCTCCCCAAACAAGCATCCCCAAGTGTGTTCATGAATGCATGCCACATTTCCATTTCCCAGGTTCACCAAGTGGGAATGAGTGTCTCAATACTTAGAACTTTGTGAAATCAGAACTGATGCTCTATGTCTGCGATGTTCCCCATGATTTTATTAAAATGCCCAATCTCTCATTTGGTATTAAGGTTAGTAAGTCTCAGGGCACCCAGAAAGCTCAGTTGGTTAAGCGCCTGACTCTTGATTTTGGCTCAGGTCATGATCTCAGAGTCATGAGACTGCGTGTCTGTGGGGCTCTATGCTCAATGGGGAGTCTGCTGGAGATTCTCTCTCCCTTTCTAGAGAGAATCTCCAGCAGAGATTCTCCTTTCTCCCCCTACTCAGGCTCTCTCTAAAATAAATAAATAAACAAATAAATAAATCTTTAAAAAAAGATAGTAATTCTTTTGAAAGTTCAGTCTTTTTGTACTGACTGGCAAGGTTTTTGTTATGCATACCATGTATTTCTCTATGTCATTATTCATTGGTAAAAAAACTTCAGTGTTTTTCCCAGAAACAAGGGGAATAACTGAAGGTATGGAAGCATATTGAGAGTAACATACAGGTGAGCAATTAGAGGAAAAAAAAATGTCTTTGTTATAAAAAGAAAACAGTAGTCATTATATTGAATTTCTACTGTTCAATAAGATGTTTAGAGTATATATATATTCAAGAGGAAATCTATTGTTTTATATGATTTAAAGGCTCCCATATGAGAGGTGAAATACAGAATTCTCAGAAGAAATTCCTCTAGTCTGTTTACCCTCCCAACCTCATCTCATTTCAACATTCCTTTCTTACCAATAACTAACAGAAAACCAGGCAAAAGTAGAGATGACTTCTCTCTGTCCCTCGGAGGGTCACATGAATACAATTCATTGAAGTCTCTCTCTAAATAGGATTTTGTTTTTTATTTAATGTACTTCATTTAAAATTCTCTGTAGGTGGACTCGAGTGCCAGGACAGCATGTGACTTTCAGGGTCAGTAGTAGATCTTTGATTCTGGTGAAAATGGATGACAGGAATATTTTGAAAAGTAAGTTTTAGCTTTTTCTATATCCAGAGCTCACTGAAGAAACCATATACTGGAAAGTATTATAACAAAGAGCAGAATACCTAAGACAAAGAACCTGAGAAGAACCTCCATCATTTAGTGACACTGAATGAGCCATCAACTGGGTCCTCTTTCTAACTCAGCTAAATATTTTCTTTGAAGTGAATGTGGTACAGTAAAGAGAGTATCTTTCTGTCTGGAAAGGATAGTTCTTTCCACTGAGATAGGAAATTTGAGATTTGTCCTGCCAGTCTTAAGAGTATCATTGAGAAATAATGGGTTTGGCCAACAGTCTGTTTTATTCATATATGTATGTACCTCATAAATATTGAGGCTCACAGGCTAAACAGTGCTTTCATTCTTGGCTAAACATGGCACACTGACTGGATGTTAACTAGGAAGTCTCACACTACAAATATGAGAGACAAAGGATTGGCTATGGGACATCTCATTAATGGGAAAATGACCCAAAACCCCACAAATTACTGCCTGGAATCACTACGCCTAAATCATTGCAGAGAGTTAGAGTTCATTCTCATAATGCCTAGGACAGTTCACATTTTTTCATGTGACTGCTACTTTGAACAATAATGACCATTTTTCTCCTCTCTTCCTTAAATTCTAACCCAACCAACTTGATGGCCCTAGACACATAAGGCAAAAGAAAAAAAAAAAAAAACCCATATATGATCTGGTAAATTATTTGTACCTGTTTGAGAGGCTGTCATCATCTGAAGTGCATTGTATTATTTATCACAATGTATAAATATTTATCAAGTGTGCAGCATATCTTTTCTCCAAAAAGGAAGAACATCAACAGAAAACAAAACTCTATAAACTCTTTTGAACACTACCAAACTAAATATTCCAGTCAGATTAAAGCTTTCTGCAACAGGCCACTGATTTAAATATTGCATGCTTCAGACAAGCTGCCCTTTGGTTCTACTCACATGATCACATGACTCTCAATCTTATTTCTGGTCCCCTGTGTATACAGCCCCCGGATCCCCATAAAACCCAAGGGAATGTTTGAGAGAGCACTAAGTGAAGGGATATTTCAGTTTTGCTTTTAAAAAATCACAAGCATTTTAGAATTTCATCTCCTTATATCTTTTGATGTAATAACAGAAATGTCAAATAATTATTGAAGTTAAATCATTTTGAAGGAAAAATTAAAAAAAAACACACACACAATCTTCCCTACTTATTAACACTTGCAACATGATGCATTTTGTTTATTTAGTCACCTTGAAATACCTAGTTCATGGCAGTCTGGAAATATTCTCACACTTTTCCGCAAAATCTTGGTGAAGAAATTCTAATATCTTTGGTTGGCAAGTAAATAAAATGAATAAATAATTACTAAAACATACCAATACTCTTTCTATCTTGTCAAGTCTTTTTTTACGTCATTTCTTATGATTGTCAATTCTCTTTCTCTTCATGTGTTCTGGCATAATATCACAACATTGGGTCAAGTTAAATTTTTTTTTAGATTCCCATATCTGTGAACTCTTTGTATGCAGCTGTTTGTTACAGTTCTGATTTTTTTTCCTTTTAGAATGCATCAAATAAACACAGACACTCATACACAAACACACTCATACACACTGACATTCATATATACACTCGTGCATACACACATATACACACACAGACACGCACTCACACACACTTATACACACTCATATATACGCTGTTCCCTTAATACAATTCGGATCTTAGAAACACTATGCCCTACCCTGAAAAGGTTGTTTCTCCTATTACGCTAGTTAAGCATTCAAGAGCAGAAACTACAACATTAAATAAAAGGTAGTGTCTTCAGAATTAAATCATCTCATCACCAGAGCTACACTTGAAGGTCCAGGAGAGCATAGCCAATGCCTACCTGTTTCTATGCTCTACCTCCGCAGCTTGGTACAGTCACTGACACAGCATAGATGAATTGATGAGTTCACAAACGAATAAATTAAAAGTTGCTTTTAATTTTTACTTTTAATTTTTAAAACTGATGACTAAAGGAGTTCATTAAAATTGCTTTTAGTAAGTGATTACTTTGCTATTAAATATTAGTAATTTGGCAACTCCAATACTAAGCTGTGAAAAGATTCTGAAATTAATATGTGCTTCGAAATTTCAAAGTCAGTTTTTATTGAGGAAGCAATCTGACTCCAGTTGTTATAGAACAGCAAGAACATATAGCATGCAAGATGCAATGAGAATTTAATTCTGAGAAGCAAATAACGTTAAAATCCTTGTGTTTCTCCTTCCAGATTTACTTCTGCAAATCTGTGAAATTTTAGAAAAGTTATATTATAATGCATACACTGGTTTGATAACTTGCTTTGTCTAGGTTTGAATACACTGTAGGCTCCTTCCCGTGATCATAAATTTATCATCCACATCATCTCTAATGGAGGTGTATCATTGATTTTATGCTAACATCTTTATTTTTAAATTAGCCTTAAATTAGTCTTTTTTAAAAATTATTTTTTCTGACCATTTTTCATCCTCTGACAAACTTTTTACTTTGTTTGGAAAATCATCCTGCTCCACTTTAATTAAGATTTAGGGCCAATAAGCAAAAGTGAGTTCTAAACCCTTTTCACAAAATGACTTGCTTGGTGTGGCAACTCTTGGCTCACATCTGTTGCTCTGATTCGAAAGTCTAATGTAATGCCTTGAGGATGAAAAGAGCTATAGAGGAGGCTATGATCTTCATTTTTTCCTAAAATCCCCGTTAAAGAAAAAAAGTAATTTGTCTTAGTTTATTAAGATGTAAAAGGGCTATAAAATGTAATGTATAAATATACATCATTGAATAGTATTTTAATTGTCTTCCCTTAAAACATTGACTCAGTAGTTCCACATGAAAATATATTCTACAGTAATAGTCTCCTTGGAATACATGAAACAGCATATTATAAAAATAAGATACATTTTATATGTGCATAACTATCTTTGTGAAGAAAATCCTCCTTGTAAGTTGTGATATCATTAGCTGTGATAATTATAACAAAAATAACATTATGGATATGTTCTGTTTTGTGTAAAAGCTGTAATTATAACCAAAGGGAAAGAAATCTTTACATTAAGTTAAAACTCACTAAACCAATGTGATTTTGCGATTCATTCTCTTGCTCTTTTTTGGTCACATTTTTTTTTTCTTTTCACAATAGAAAGTATGATTTTAATCATAACGGCTATCTTGCAAATAAATATTTTTCAATAAATAAAGTGAAATCCCCACTCCACTTGATTACAAAGCTTATTTAACTCAGAATAGTATTGCAAATAGTCACTCACTCTTTGGTCCTGGAAAAGTAATGATTTATGCCAAGCACAAGGCAGAAAATATACTTAATTTATTCATTGCACAACCTATACACCACCTCAGGGTGGGGTGGGGGGAAGGCTGGAAAAACATTGTGAGCTAATAAATTATTTCTCCTTGTTTGGAAGCCTGTCACTATGGTATACTGCTGGTAAGCTTATAAATGATTCTTATTCTGGAAATGTTGATAAAAAAAGGGGGGAAATTGGGCCGTGTGATTAAACTCTGCTTATTTTTCTTTATAAAATTTTGATAGGAAAATGGGTAATTAATTAGGCTTTCATCAGAAAATTGTGGACAAGGAATGACCATGAAAAAAATAATCTGAAGTGTCCATGATTTTTTTCTCTTCCTCACATGTGAAAATATATTTTTCTGATTTCTGTAGTCTCCTCATATTATTCCCTGTAAATGTCAGCATTTGAATAAACTTCCCAGATCCTACTCCCAGACAGACGTCTACACAGTTGACATAATCCAGATAATTCATGCAAAAATACGCAAATAAAAAACCCTTCTTATTGCATTTGTAACACCCTTATTTCTTTTTTCTTGACCTGAATTACCCCCATATTAGCTCTCTGTAGAGCACCAATTCAAAAATAAATATTGACCCAACACTTTATTTTGTGTTGTGTAGACTTGGCAATGTACAGCCAATAAAAGCTACATTAGAGCATCTGAACACTCAATTTAACCCTGAAAATTTGCATTTATAATTGATGGTTATGTTTAGCTGATTAACAGTATAGAGAAACACTCTGAAGATTACCAGTGAATTCCACTTATTTTGTAAAATAAAACCTAAGTAAGACACTGGTTGAATTTCAATCTACCCCACGATGAGCTGGATTAGAAGTAATTCCATATGAAGGCTCCTAAATTCATTTTTCTAAAATAAGGTAAAGCAAAGACACAAAAAATTAAATAAATAAACACAGCAAACATAATCAAATAGTGAAAAGATTCTTTAGTAATTTTTAAATAGTTCAAGTGCTATTGCTAAATATCTTGAAGCTCTCAAAGACAAATAATTTATCATATTATATGTATAAGTTAAAGAAAAATAAATGGACTCAAGGAGGTTAACAATGCTGAATAGATCCAAAAATATTAAAATTCAAGTATTTTAACATTAGGTAATTTAAGATTCAGAAAAATAAAAGGGCTCTCGGGGGGAATATTTTCTTTCAATTTTGTGTCACCCTATAATTTCCTTTGGAAAACTCTCCCTTATAAAAGGCTACCTGAAATACGATTTAGTAAAAGGTAGCAACCAATAATTTAATAGTATTGCCTGACTTTTATTTAAATTTTAGACAGAAAAATTTTTATAGCAGTTTCTTCGCCATTACCAAAAGCTTCAAATGTTACTGTTGACATAGAATGAAAACAAACAAAAAACCCCACTCAAGGATTTTCTTTAATTGAAGAAAAGATGTCATTTGATCAGAAGTGATGAATGGGAATTCCATTGCTGATAATTTTGTGAACGACTTTAATTTTGGGGAGAAGAAATAAGAAGAGAGTCTATCACATAAGAAACAGGATCATGTTGGGAAATGAGTGTCAATCACTACCACATTATAGTGGGTTTATCTAGATCAAAACAAGTCACACTTGGATTTTCTCTTATTCCATGTGCATATACAGAGTTCATAGTATTACCCTGTGCAGGATGCTGTGGGTGATACAAAGAGGATTGTTAGTTTTGTTTATTTCCTCACAGCTCTCCTTTCTTCTAGAAAGAAGTTTAGATGGTACAAAGACATGTATAGTTCAATATTATTTAAAATATATTTTTTCACATCTTTTTCTCAACCTTATTCACATAGGATTCCAACTCTTTAAAACATGAGGGTCAGTATTTGGGGCATCAAGAGAGCAGGGAAATGAGTGCATTTGGGTTTGGCCAGTGGACTGGGATGTTCTCAAAACAGGTGCAGCCACCACTGGGTCAGGCTGGGTGGAAGTTTTAAGAGCCCTGATGTACAAGTTTGTCCACCAGTCCAAGGCCTCACAGATTAGCTCTCAGCTACAGTGACACAGCCGGATCCCACACCCCAAAGGACTTTTGGTCACTGACAAAACTAATATGAGCCTGATGTCGGTCAACCATGTTATATCCCTGATGGTCAGACTTTCAGAGAATCATCTTTTTTAAAAAATTTATTTTTTATTTTTTAGATTTTATTTACATTAAAATTTAATAATAGTAAATTATGAGTTTCAGGGGTAGAATTTAGTGATTCATTTGCATATAACATCCAGTGCTCATTACATCAAGTGCCCTCCTGAATGCCCATCACTCATTTACCGCATTCCCCCACCTACCTCCCCTCCAGCAACCCTCAGTTTGTTCCCTATAATTAAGAGTCTCTTATGATTTGCCTCCTTCTGTTTTTATCTTATTTCATCTTCTCAATTCTCCCCATATCTCCTACAACAGACCCCTCACCCCCAAAAAACTTGACTTAAAATGACTCAATTTAAATTGAATAATGATGGAGCTAATGGCTAGCAAAAAAGATGCAGATTAAAAATAACAAAAAAAAAATTTGGTGTTTGTGTTTCTTTCTTCTTTTAAGAAAAGAAATCAGAATTGCCATGAGAGAAAGAGGGAGAAATTAAATATTTCTGCATCCATTTTATAATTTGTCTTTTAAAAAGGTAAACTCTTGTCCAACATAGAGCATGTCTATGACTCATGATAATATTTTTTTTGGTTAATATAGTTGAACATCTGGGAAGTAGAGAAAGAACATAACACATGTAATGATTAAATAAAATTTCACAATTAATAAAATGGTGTGGGGGAGTAGGTAAAATTGCCCCAGGATATCTTGAATACATTTACTTATTTCAACAGTCAGGGGTAAGGAAAACACAGGTATTTCTCTATATTGAATTTGACTGACCTTTTGATGCAGTCATAAGACTTCAGCGACATTTTAAAAGGGTCTCTAGATATATACACAAGCATGTATATATACGAACCACTTTCTAAAATGATTCTCTGACTCTCAGAAGAAAATAAACATATATTGCCTATAGTCACATATACATAGGACTTCCTTGCTTATATTTGCCCTACTCTAACTTTGTTCTGGTAGGTTTTCAATACAGTGTGTCACTTTCATTTGTTTATCTCACTCCCATATTTATATTGTTTTATACATAAGTCTTATTGTGAAGAATGTTCCAACTCACTACACAATGAGGCATTTCCTCTCTCCTGTATTTTTCTGTTTTTTTTAAATGTCCACTAATGACATATTTCTTTTATATAAAGTTAATGCTAAATTAAAATAAAGGACTAAAGATGATTGAAATGAATTTTGTGATATAATGCATTCCTAGTCTCTGCCCTATACTAGTACCCATCTTTCTCCCCCTTTCCCCAGGCATAGCATATTTGTCAGTTTCTTGACTTGAGATTGTGTGCCTACAGGGCAGATGTGATGTACTGCTCCATCATTCTGCATGGCTCAGAGCGGGATGTTGGTGCTTACAGAAATGCTAAACATAATACCAATAATAATTGTATGTAGTGCATTCAGAATACGTTCATTAAATAACAGTTATGCAGTAGCACGCTTTGTGGCTTCCCAAGAATATAGATGAGTGTGTCTGTGTGTGTGTGCATGTATGTGTGTGTGCATGCATGTAAGCATGTATCCAAATATACCCTGATACACACAAAACTAATTCAGGGCAAAAGCCTTTTTCTCCTTTATTTCAATATGCCTTTTTACTGTCATACCAAACATAAAATCTCTAATTATTCCTTATATACTATCAACATGCCGTATGTTTCAGTAACATGTCTAGCTCTGTAACAGACAGTATAGGAAAATGGTTTGGGGATCAATTCTCATAGAGCTAGCTTCATCAACATTTGTAAAAATGATTTGGCCTTGATTTTTTTTTTAGTTAACCAGATTTAATTGAAGTAAAAGTAAGCACGTTCTCATATGAATTACTTACTAATTAGTGAACAGTAGTGAATATAGAATGTTTCATGACATTTAACTTTTATTTTTCTTATTAATTCTTAATGTGTAGCACATGAAGCACAAACATGGGTCTTCAGGTGGCTCCTTAAAACTATCTTATGGGCAGTAAAACCAAAATTAGAATCCACTCATTACATGCCAGGTAATTGACTTGATGGAGAAAAATAATATTGGTTTACAAAATCTGGAATCCATTCATTAGAACTTGTGTATGATTTTTGGAGGGGAAAATATGAAAGTGGCATTGCCTACCTTCTTTATAGAATTGGTATTTTTAAAATCATCTGAGATAGGGATTTTTGAGGCTTCATCCTGCCTCTATAACTACAGGTAGAAAACTGGGGCTTTTAAAATAATGTTTTACTCTTTTTTTTTTATCCCTAGAAGGCAGCCCTGCCCTACTTCTACCTGGATGTAACTCTTCACATTTTATTTTCACAACCAGAACAAAGGCTGCTGCACATAAAGGTTCAGTTGCTCCAAAGCAAATCCATCTGATGCTGTATGGTTCTGTACTAAACAGACTGTAATTTGGTCTGAAAAGAAAATTAACTCCATGTTAGAATACAAAAAGAAAAATAAAGAAACTAGGCTTTCTCTTGAGTCTTCAAGCAAAAGAATGTAGGATATGTAGAATATTATGAAATTTGAGGATGCAAAATTTGGTTACATAAAAACATGTTTAAATAGGTCTTATTATGTAGAAAATGTGCTAAGTATCCCACATAAAGTATTCATTTAATTTTTTTTTTTTTTCAAAATTTTTATTTATTTATGATAGTCACAGAGAGAGAGAGAGAGAGGGGCAGAGACATAGGCAGAGGGAGAAGCAGGCTCCATGCACCGGGAGCCCGACGTGGGATTCGATCCCCGGTCTCCAGGATCGCGCCCTGGGCCAAAGGCAGGCGCCAAACCGCTGCGCCACCCAGGGATCCCAAGTATTCATTTAATTTATACAAGAGTCCTAAATGTAGATTTAATTGTCCTAATGTTATAACAGATGGAAGCTTTAAAGCTCAGAAAGGGTACACGTCTTTCCCAAAACCACATGACAACTCTTGTAGAACAAGCATTCTGACCGGGGCAAGTAGGATTTCTTCTACACATAACTACTTCTATAACTAATATTTATTTATCGACTTAAATAACAAAAACAATTTGACGTTCATGAATGCTGTAGATAAATTAAGATTTCAAAATCCCAAATGAATATTAAATATTTTGGGATATCATATATGACTTCTTTTTTTTAAAGATTTTATTTATTTATTCATGAGAGACACACAGAGACAGGCAGAGACACAGGCAGAAGGAGAAGCAGGCTCCCCATGGGGAGCCTGATGTGGGACTTGATCCCAGGGCCCTGGGATCACGACCTGAGCCAAAGGCAGATGCTTAGTCACTGAGCCACCCAATCACCCAGTGACTTCTTTCCTTTTGCAGTAAAATACAAATTAGTAATCTGCAACAAGGGAAGGTAAGAAATTTCAAATTCCTTCCTTTAGTTTTTTAATAGCTTTGATAGAACAAAATTTGAAATGCTAAATGAAGTGTTATGAAGAGTAGGGGATGGATGAACAGATCTGTTTTTAATTAATATATGTAACTTAAAACTCCTGAAAAAAGATAGAGTTTATAAAACTATGTTTCAGTTTCTCTTATACTAATCACCACTTTATTTTTCTTGTTTCTTTTGTTCAGTTTATAGCTAATGTCCAGGAAGCATTCTGATTTGCTTTGTTGGATGACTAGAGCAATTGCAACGAGAAAAACAATATGAGTACAACTCTCAGGTAGTAACACACAAGACAAATCCTAGCTGGACTGCAGATGGTAGCTTCTCTTCAGAAAGGCATTCTTCCTTTTCCTACTGCAGGAATGGAAGAACCTGAATTATGACAATGAATCTAGTTTCATTCTTGCTTGAGCACATAAATAAAGACAAAGTTGAAATACATTTTTAAATAGTTCACAAAACAATTAGCTCTCTTAAAATATGGCTTTCTTCTCAGAATTTAAAAGAGCTCCATCCCCATTAACCATCCAATGCAATCCTTAGACTTCTTAGATATCGTTTTCTGGTTGTCTGTGTTGTAATCCCACATGACTCTCCCAGAATGCATGAAATGTACACAAGAATATGTTCAAAGGCACAAAATAAGCAATATATATATATATATATATATATATATATAGCCAGAATGAGCCAGTTATATGAGTGAGAAGACCCCAATTGAGGTGCCTTATCTATTCTGTTTGACATTGAATGAGTCAGTGCTTGTTAGTGAAAGTGTATTTTTCATTTCCCTGGCTTCAACCTCAGAATTACAAAAAAATCGTGTCCCACACATTAGTTTGGAAATTGAAGTTCACTTTCATTCCAGGGAAATCAATATAAGGATGGGAAGTTGAGTTCTACAAGTAGAGCATAAGCCTTCATATGACAGATGATTATTATTAATGACCACCATTTGTGCAAGAAAAAGGTGAAGACTTTCCATCTGCAGAGGCAAACGTGGGTAAACTTTTATAATATTTGGTTAGTCTTGGGCACTCTTCCACTCTTATTTTCATAGACTCATTGTATTTATATTTCTGCAACTGTACTTTCTAGGGTAACTACTATATATGCCATCCCTAAGCTTAACAAATGACAATTATAATGTTTGTAATCATACTGATAAAAATATTGAATGAGCAGTGTCTATGCAAACCTTTATTTTCTAAAGGTTTCATAGCTCTTTGTCCTTTTATACTGTGGTACTATGGGGCAAATAGTTTTTTTATACCACTTTGTAAAATGAAAGAACTAAAACCTTCCTAGAAAATGGTATATGAAAAGTAAAGTAATCAATTCATATAAAATTGTAAATGGCTGATAACTATCAGCAATGACTGCAACAAAAATACAATTGCTACTTTGGAAGGCCCCCTAACTGATAAACTTTCAATCAATAAAATAAATAAATTAAAGAAAGTTTTTTCTGTGGTCAGCAAAAAGACATATAAAGAAGTCAACATCAATCAACAATTAAAAAAATCAGAGCAACAAAGAATAGTAGGGAACCTCCCTAATGTGATGAAAGTTTTTACCAAAAACTTGCAGCTGTCTTCGTACTTAATGGTGAGTATTATGTTAGACAGGGTTCCCCAGAGAAGCAGAACCAATAGTATAAACAGATAGGTGACAGGTGGATAGATAGGTGATGATAGATAGATGATAGATGATAGATAGATAGATAGATAGATGATAGATAGATAGATAGATAGATAGATGATAGCTAAAAAGGAATTGACTCATGCTATTATAGAGGTTGGCAAGTCCCAAGATCTTCAGGGTGAGTTGACAACTTGCAGATTCAGAACTGCCAATGGTTTAGTTCCAGTCTAAGTCCTAAAATCTAAAAACCAGGAAAGCCAAAGATGTAGTTCATATCCAAGGCCAACAGAAATGAGATCCAGGAAATTCTGATGTTTTAGTTCAAGTACTAAGGCAGTGGACAACCTATATCTCAGCTTTAAAGCCATCTTTAGGGACCTCTGGATGGCTCAGTGGTTGAGTGTCTGTCTTCTGCTCAGGAGTGACCCCAAGATCTGGGATCAAGTCCCACATCGGACTCCCCATAGGGAGCCTGCTTCTCCCTCTGCCTCTCTCTCTGCCTCTGTGTGTGTGTGTGTGTGTGTGTGTGATGAATAAATAAATAAATCTTTAAAAAAATAAAGCCATCTTTAAAGCAATTCTTTTTTACACGGAGAAGGTTCAGGCTTTTTGTTCTATTCAGTTCTTCAACTGATTGGGGAGGATATTCTGCTTTACTCAGTCTACCTACTAAAATGTTAATTTCATTTAAAAACACCCTTACAGAAACACTAATATAATGTTTGACCAAATATCTGCACCCCTTGTGGCCCATTTAAATCGACACACAAAAATTAATCACTACAGTGAAATACTGGACACTTTTTCCCAAAAATCAGAACACAGACAATGATGTCCTTTCTCACCACTCTTGTTCAACAACATACTGGAAGTCCTAGATAATTTAATAAGACTTGAAAAGAAATTAAAAACATATAGACAGGAAAGGAAGAAACAATGTTATCTGTGAATACAGATAACTTCATTAGCTATGTAGAAAATCCCAAAGAATTGATGAAACAAACAAACAAAAGAAACCTCCAAGAATTAATATGAAATTATAGCAAGATTGCAGAATATGAAGTTAATATACATAGGTCAATTATTTTCTTTTATGCCAGCAATGAAGAGTTGGAATTTGAAATTCATATAAATACCTTTTATGGTAGCACCAAAAAAAAAAAAAAAAAAAAAAAGAAAGAAAGAAAGAAAGAAAGAAAGAAAGAAAGAAGTAAATAGTATAAATCTAACACAATATAGATAGTATCTATAAGCAAAAAACAGCCAAACTCCAAAAAAGGAAGTCACTGAAGATCTAAATAAATGGTGAAATAGTACCTGCTCTCAAAATAAAAGTCAATATTGTAAAAATATCAGTTCTTTCCAAAATGATTGATAGATTCAGCAATATCTCAATTAAAATCTCAGCAAGCTATTTTGGTTTATATACGGAGGCCAGAGACTCAGAACAAGCTAATATAATACTGAAAAAGAGCAAAGTTAGATGATTCACACTACTCAATTTCAAAATTAACTGAAGACTTACAGTAATCAAGATTCCATGGTATATAGGCAAAAAAAGATACTTGGATTCACATAAAAAGGTAGAGAGACCAGAATCAACCCCCACAAATATAATCAATTAACCTTTGGCAAAGGAGAAAAAAACACTTATTTACAATAAATGGTACTGAAATAATTGGATCTTCATACTTTTTTAAATGAACAGAAACACAAACCTTACACCTTTCGTAAGAATTCAAAATGGGCCATGTACTTAAGTATAAAATGCGAAACTATAAAACTTCTAGGAGAAAATCTATGTGACCTTGGATTAGCAATTATATTTTAGATATAACACAAAAGCACAATGCATGGAAAAAGTGATAAGCTGGACTTTATTAAAGTTAAAACCTTATGTCCCATGAAAGATACTTAAAAGAATAAAAAAAACAAACTATGAGTTCTAAGACAATACTTGCAAAACATATATCTGATAAAGGAATTGTATTCACAATATACAAGGGACCTTAAAACTCAACATAAGAGACCAATAACCCAATTTTTAAAAGTAGCAAAAGTTTGGAACCAACTCCTCATCTCAGATATGTGGTAGCAAATACCCATATGAAAGATACTAAATGCCAACTGTCACTAGGAAGTTGCAAAATAAAACAATATTCCACTGCACATATATTAGAATTGTTGAAACTCAAAGCTGATGGCACCTAATGTTGGTGAGGATGTGTAGCTCTCATTCTTTACTGATAGAAGTGAAAAATGCACAGCCATTTTGGTAGACAGATTAGAAATTTCTTACAGAGCTAAACATGGTCTTTATTTTAAATCGAGCAATCAGGTTCTTAGACATTTATCCAACGGATTTGAGAACGTATCCATACCTGACTGTGTATAGCATCTTTATTCATACTCACCAAAATTCGGAAGCAACCAAGATTTCCTTTCATAGGTTAATGAATAAACAAACTCTAGCATCTACATACAATAGAATATTTATCATTTAGCACTAAAAAGAAATGAGCTTCAAGCCACAAAAAGATGTGGATAAATCTTAAATACATATTCGTGAGTGAAAGAAGCCAGTCTGAAAATGCTAAGTACTATATGGTTCCAATTAAATGACATCCTGGTAAAGCAAACAATAGAGACAATAAACAAATCCGTGATTTTGGTGATGCTATGGCGAATGAGATAATAGACTCTAACTCTACTAAGGTTGGGACATAACCTTACTGAAGAGGTGGGGAAAAGTTTTCTGACCTAAGCTACTTTGGATCTGAGTAGAATTTGTAAGAGTAAGGCAAAAAGAACTATATAAAATCACTATACTATAGTTGATAAAATACTTTACCCATGGGTACACGGGTTAACAATTCTGATGCCACTCTACAGGTATACTGGAAACGGACATGTAAGTAAGTGATGGGTAGTGACACACCAGGGTTCTCAAAGCTGGAGTGGGATGATGCACGACAGTGAGGGAAGGGTCCATTGTGCCTGCCCCTCCCCCCAAAAGAGCCAGTTGCTATAAGCTCTTCCTAAACTGTAGAGGGTTTATTTTCACTTTTTAAACTCTGAATTTAAAATTCTGTAGACGTTCTGCTTTGCTTTATCATTATTACTATTATTTCACAAAATAACAATACAAGGCATAATAATCTTAATACTAGCTGCCACCACTGGCCAAGAACTTTATCCAAATTATCTGGGGGCACCTGGGTGACTCTGTCGGCTAAATATTTGCCGTCAGCTCAGCTCATGATCTGGAGATCCTGTGATGGAGCCCCCTTTTAGGCTTCCTGCTCAGCAGGAAGTCTGTTTCTCCCTCTCCCTCCATCCCTTTCCCTGACCTGCCCCTCTCATGTTCTCTCTCTCTCTCTTTTTCAGACAAATAAATAAAATCTTTTTAAAATAGAAAACAAAAAACAAATATTATCTCATTTTTTTTCTTTATAACCGCTCTGTAAATAAGGTAGTGTTCTAATACTAAATACGGCCACATTGAGGCTTATGATAACGGTGAGGAATTTGTGGTCTTACAACTAATTTCATCATTCATTAAGCTGACACCTATTTTTGAGCACCTACCATGCTCCAGTCCTTATGTAATTATCAGGCATATGATGAGCAAATTTGTAGGGAAGGTGCCTCAAGAGAACCTACAGTCTGGTGTGAAGGACAAAAGCTATCCCAGGAAACATACCAACATGTAATTAAAGTGTCAGTTCATAAAGGAAATGGACCAAGTGGGGGTCCTTATTCGTTAAGTGGAGAGAGCCTTTCTGAGGGAGTCACATGCTACTGGAGGTACAGTGAGAGATCTGAGGTGATTGGGGATGTGGGGAGATGTGTAAGTACAGCTGACCCCCAACAACATGGGTTTGAACTGCCTGCGTCCACTTATAAGTGATAAACTTATAATGGCACAGTGAATATGTTTTCTCTCCTTTATGATCTTCTGAATAAGATTTTCTTTTCTGTACTTATTGTAGGAGTACAGTTACATAATACAACATATGTGTTAAGTGACTATTCATGTTACCCGTATTCTGGTCAATACAGTAGCTCTTTGTGATTTTTTTTGGGGGGTGGTCAAAAACTATACACGGATTTTCAACCATGTAGGGGGTCGGCACCTCTAACCCCTGTGTTGTTCAAGACTCGGCTTTATTTCCTGGTAGAGGGAACAGACTATGTATAGACTTCAAGGCAGCAACATGATGCATTCTACAAGCTGATAGAAATTAGTAAATGGAAGAGCAAGTGTATGACCTTAGGATTGTTAAACGCCACAATTCTTGCTTTCACCCAAACCAGCACACTGTAGAAATTTTCTTCTCAATATTTCCTCCTAAATATAAAAGATGTTTACTGTAGAATATTAACAAAAGTCAGAACAATAGGAGAAGAGAGCAAAAAAAAAAAAATCAGTAATCCCAGTGTGCACAGAAAAACACATTTTACTCTCTATTCTCCCGAAATGTGACTCCCTAAGACCAGCCCTGCTTACAGGCAACATCTTTCCATTTAGGTGTTTAAAATACTTATGAATGTCGTTCAAATACCACAGTATATGGAAAAAATTGTAGAAGACATTTGCTTCTCCTTTATCCCAATTTACCAAAAGACTCATAGATTTTGATCCCATAAAAAGTTAGTGAAACTGGCCAGGAGAGAAGAGAAAAGCAGGTTAGAACAGACCACAGCAGTCCTCTGCCACAGTCTGGAGACACTTCAACAACTTTGTAACGACCACCTCATGCACTCCAGTTTACCAGTCCCTGTAGTCACAAAAGGAGGACGGAGGATGGGGGTAAGGAATTATGATGGTTACTTCTACACAGAAACTTATTTATCCCTGCACCCATGGTTATGAAATCTGAGTCTGCTTTCATGGGAACACTATGTGCACAAATCATATAACCCCTGTGAAGTTCAGGGATGATTCATTCCATGTGATTTTAGCAGAAGAACTCAGCATACGCAAAATTATTAGGGAGACAGACTCAGGGTGGGGAAACAGATTTAAATATGTGACCGCAAAAGTACTGGTCTCACCTTAATGTTTCTAGCTTGCAAGCTATCAAAATAGATTATACGAAGTGGAAGAAGAAAGAGAGAGATAGAAACAGAGGAAGACCTGGGGGAGAGTACTCCAAGAGTCTGGAGAGCCACGGAAAGAGACTTCTTTGCCCCTTCAAGCATGTGCCAAAAAGCTTGCAAGCTGATCCTTATCACGCTATGAATCAGAAGTGGAACATGAGTCAGTAACTTGGTCATAGTGTCTCTGCCACTCAAGTTAGCCTTCTCAACCATGTCCCAGGGGCATCTGGGGGACTCAGAGGTTGAGCATCTGCCTTTGGCTCAGGGTGGTAGTCCCGGGGTCCCAGGATCAAATTCCCCATCAGGCTCCCCAGAGGGAGCCTGCTTCTCCCTCTGCCTGTGTCTCTCTGTGTCTCTCATGAATAGGCAAATAAAATCTTCTAAATAAATAAATAAATAAATAAATAAATAAATAAATAAATAAATAAATAAATAAATAAATAAATAAATGAAATAAACCAACCATGTCCCAAAAGTCCCGACTGGGAGAACTTGGTGTCTCCCGCCCCTCCCCGATCCTTACTGCACTGATCCCAGTAAGCATGCTGAAAAGCGTGGTGGCTAAATACTGATTGGCCCACTCAGGAATTCTCGCCGCTGTCCTGGCCTTTGAGATGCTGTCCCCTCCCAGCTCGAGAATGAGGCCCTCTGGAAAAGGCAGGGAGGGCAGATTGGCTTATTAGTCAGAAACTGACAGTCATAGAAAGAAGGGCATGGGGGACCCCTCGGAAACTTCATGGGGACTATTGTGGGAGGATTAGCGAAGGAGAACACACTTCGGGAGGCCTGTGGGCATATCTCCACAAAGAAGGAAAACAGCAGGCAGAGGGAGGGGAATGCACACTTTCACTTATATGTTTCATTAGCTCTAATTTGGCATCCGGAGTCTTTTCTCAATGCTGCATGTCCATTCCCTCTCAACTTTTTACTATTTATACCATTCGGGGCATCATAGAGTCTATGATTAGTGGGCCTGGGCAATGTTCAATCTGGAATCATCTGTATGCATGTATATTGTGAGCTGCTCCCTAATTGGTTTTCATCCAAGTAATCCACAGAGAATAAGGTTCCGTGCTGGAAAGGGCTGAGGTGAGAAAGTGGGTAAAGGGACTGTGAACTCTTTCCCTGGCCTTATTAGGAATGCTGGGAGCATCTGCATTAAAGAGGGGAAAAAAAAAAAAAAAAAAGAAACGTCCAAATTTCAGAGGTTCTGCTAAGTCATGCATAAGCACACGGTATACCCCAGAGTGCACCCAACAAGCTAGCAACAAAACAATCTTGGGGTAACCCCAACCACCCCTGCATGATGTAATAGCTGGTCTAGCAGGGCTCCAACATCAGGTTTAAAGGGAACTCGTGAAGAGAAGTAGTAGGAAAAAGAATTAAAACTGAGAAAAAGTAAGCATTTTGTTTTAGCTCCAGAGACCTAGAATTTGGGAAGGAGGAAGCTCCAAGCGAGCATTTTCATATGTGTTTAAAAACGAGGGCAACTAAAATCAACTATATTTCTCATTGCTCCTTTTTATTGTTGTTTTTATTTCCCACGGGTCCTTTCGGGATGCTTATTCATCTTTAGCAGCACATCCAGTGTGGCAGGAATATGCAGTACGTGTGTATTTTTCTGGGCGTAGTCTGTCTCGTCGTAAAAGGGAACGGAGCCTTTGTAGGTCTGTGAATAGGTTTGACTAATATGATTTAAAGGTGAAAATATTGAGGCATTATTTTCAAGTTGGAAAACATGTGATGAAAGTTCACCTCCCTGAAAGAAATATTACATTTCAATTTACATAAATATTGCGATTATCTTTACTTGCTGAAAAAAAAAAATGTCAATTTTTCCCTTGCCATCGTTAGCTGGGCTGGTGTCTCGATTAGGATAATTTGTTTCAAGTGCACTACGGTGCAGATAACACATTGCATAAGGAGTCTGGTTGTTCTATATTTTCTGCTATCGAATGAGAAGACCCGGCTTGGTCATAGTGCTTGTTTTAAAAGTAATTATCATTCCCCAAGTCCAATTCACTCCCAGAAAAGGAATCTGGAATGAGTCTTTCTAAATCAGAAAAAAAGAGACAGTGGTGTAATTGTTCTTCCTCTTGGGAAATATGCTTTTCCTTAACTACATAAAGCAACACAAAAACTTCCATAAATAATTACAGTAACAACATGCCATGCCAAGTAAATAAAAAACGCACTGTGTATTTAGAATTAAAGAGAGTGTTAAAACAACACTTTTAAAAACTCTGCATCAGAGCACAAAACGAAACCACCCAAAGAACTTGCAGAAATAAAAATAGGTGTCACGCCGTATGAGATCTCACTTTGAATGATCTTATTCTCCTGCTTATATGTCAAGTGACTTATTTTATGATGGTTTAAGTAGAGGCGTCGTATTAAAAAAGAAAGAATATTTTTCTAGGAAGAATCTTATAGGCTCAGAGGCCGTTTAACTTAGCTCAGTCATCTAGTTTATTTTGCATTAGAGGAACTTCTCATTTAATTTGCCAGTCCATAATAGGTAACTTTTTCAATATGGAGCTAAAGGTCACTATTATATGTAAGGAAAATTAAGCCGATGTTCTTGGTTGCCTTACAGTTCTCTCAGTTCAACTACTCCAATAAATGAACATGTACAACAAGCCGAAGGGCTTTTTATTACAAATTTAATTCATTTCTCTAGACAACTGTGAAATTTGCCATTGACATTAGTCATTACCCCAAGGCGAACTAAAAGATGATCTCAGTTAATAAATGATCCTTAACAAGGAACGCTCCTATCTCCTGTGATATTGGTACAGGCACATTTTATTAATGCAGGACTTGCTTCCTGCCAGAACACCAGCGTTCACGACTATTTGGTGTGCTTGTTTCCTCTTCCTGCTCCTGATATTAATAATTATGCAACGGGATAATTAGCAACACAAAGAGACAGTACTCCGAGCTGGAAGCTAGATTTTCAACACGTTAACCTTCTGGGAAATAAAGAACAGAAGCAAAGAGTCTAGCCAAATAACCAATGCAGGTTGATTTCACAGTGTGTAAAAGGCTAATTATCTGTGAAAAGTCTGACCTCAAGTAACAAAATTACAGAAATGTGCAGGCATTTTATTTTAAATAAAACTCAGAGCCACTGCTTCATATTCTAAAGAAACCTGATTAGCAAATGTAGGAAGGGAGCTCTTGGACACTTAAGCAAAAATAAGCTCTGAAGGGAATGATGGTATCTGGAAATAAATGCTAATGATCAACCTAGACACCTGATAAGGTAGGGTGAAAAAAAAAACAACAACCCACAACTCCTACTTCCTTTCCCTACCCCCAACACACAGCCATTGCAAGGGGAAAAAAATACACACACACACTCAGTCTGTGACAGAAGTAGGTTAAGTGTATTTTGTTTACTGGAGACAGGCTACAATAAAAAGCAGAAAATATTACTACTTCTTTACAGATACCATATGTAATTCATTCTGATATAGGAATATTTATCCACTAGCAGTAATAACAAACCACAATTTTTGTCATGAAAAAAATAAATTGTATTTGCAAAAAGCAAACACATTACAGAGTGTGTAAAAATGCAATATTCCCATTTTCTACTCAGAGTTCCAATTTATTGAAGTAACAGAGCAGAAAATGCACTGACAGCTGTTACATTTTATTGCGAATTAGTATATACGTTTTATATCCACTGAGCAAATGCATGATACATTGTATTCCAGTAATTGCCACTGGCTTTCCAAATGGAAACCGAATGATCTTAGTGCAATTACACTCAGGAGAGTACATAGAACAGCCTCCAGTTCTACATTATAGCACTTTAACAATACTAATATTAAGTATTTTTTCTGTTTTTTAAGAAAAAATAAAAGATTAAAAAGGTCAAGCTGGATTTTTATTTTTTTTTAAATCAAAAAGTAGCATTCGAATGATATCCACGGGGGTCTCTCATTAATCCCTAATGACAATTTTTTCAGTTACATGTCTTAAAATTAACTGCAGTCTGGAATGTTCAGGAAGGTTCAACAAAGTTTCTCCGTCACCCTCTTTGTTCACTGTAGGTATCAATCTTCCACTTTCCCTGATGTCTCCTCCTGCAGCCTCCCCCTTAGCAATAGGACGTGGGGCCTGAAGTGATGGGAACAGGGGGCAGATGTTGGAGTACTTTAGAAAATGAGCCGTCTGCTGACTTTCCACTTTACCCCAGCAGCCCAGTCATGTCTGATTCTCTTCCTCCTACTTCCCCACTCCTCCTCCTAGCATGTGTGTGCATTAGCCACCGTCCTGATGGAGAGAGCCGTTTGTTTTCCTAAGGGTTAACTGGGATCTCAGAGATGATGTTGCTGATGCCTGGGCCGGTGGGTTGACAGGCAGGCACACTCCGACACTCTAACCGGCCTTGCCCTCGGTTCTATCGCATTCGAGGTGAATTTCCAGCCTGCCGCACGGAGCCTGTTTTGTTTCTTTTTTGCAAACCTTGATAACAACACTACACACCCTTTCTCTGGGCTGCCCGGCCGCTGACAGCTTCCCGGGGCTCTGCGGGGAAGCCTTCAATAAAGCCGGCTGTCTCCTCCCCTCTAGTGGTTACCAGCCCGCCTTGCAGGGGAGGGAAAGCAGAGAGGCCCGCAGAGGACCCACGGAGGGACGTGTGGGCAACTCCTTGGGCTCAGACAGGAAAGGGAACACACATAAACCATGCCGTCTATCGCCGCAGAAAATAAAATTTATCAAGCATTTAAAACAATATGTTAGTGGCGGCCACAGCTTAATCAACACCAACCTGCTGACATAGATTTGCAATTTGAGCTAGTTAATAGTGATTGAATTAACAGCATGTCACAACTTGTATCTGGTTTAATAAAAGAAACCAACTAATGCAACAGAACTGTAAACAACATGTAATAAGACTCCCCCCCCCCCCCGCTTTTTTTTCCAGGCTGGAAACTAAATCTCACATAGCTAGAACAAGAAAGAGCAAGGGCCACTCCACTTGCATCTTGAAGGGCTGCCCCAAAGCATTTAGGGACTCCCTGGGGACTCCACAGCTGGCCAGTGCAGTGGCCCCTCTATACAGACACCATCCAAAATGACGACATTAACAACAACAGCAGCATCAATAAAGCTGATAACAACTGATATCCCTCATCTAGATGTCAGAAACAGTTGTGGAACAAACAAGTCGGGTGGTAGTGCCCTTTGCCATGTCACTGCTCCCTTAAATGTCATATGAAGCCGCAGCTCCCCAACTGCCATCCCCTCGCAAATGTTTCTAACCCCCAAAGCTGTTCAGAAATTTATTAGAAAGAAAATGCATTGAGCCTTATCCTGAAATTCAAAGCATGCACCCATCTTGTTTCTCCACAAAAATGTATTAATGCTATGGGTTTACAACTTTTAAAGTCTTAAGGTATAAGTTTAGGAAGTCTGCATCTAAGCATCTAATGTAACACACAAACAACTTGCTGTTCCAAAAGTATTTTGCCTTTTACTTTTCTTCTTCTTCTTCTTCCTCTTCTTCTTCTTCTTCTTCTTCTTCTTCTTCTTCTTCTTCTTCTTCTTCTTCTTCTTCTTCTTCTTTTTTAGAAATGAAATAGTAAAGCTTATTCTGGGCTTAAATTATGTGTAACTGTACTGAAGTATCTTAGCTATGAGGAATGACCAATGCTCAGCACGACCTACCTGCAGTTGTTCAAATTTGGGGTCCTACCCAATTCACCGAACTCTTTGGTGAAGGAAAGAGATAAATGTATGCATGACTTACCTATTTTGAGAAACTTAGTTCCTCTCCCTTTCAGGGACAGATATTTTGTAGAAAGGGCTTAAATGAAAGGAAATGAAGGGGAACTTAATTGCCTTTCTCGGGGAGACATTAAGCATTGATCAAAATGGTTACAATGAGGGAACCTGGGTGGCTCAGTGGTTGAGCATCTGCCTTTGGCCCAGGTCATGATCCAAGGGTCTGGGGATCCAGTCCCACATCAGGCACCCTGCTTCTCCCTCTGCCTGTGTCTCTGCCTCTCTCTGTGTCTCTCATGAATAAATAGGTAAAATCTTTTTAAAAAATGGTTACAATGATTCTCCTTAAAGGGTATTTAGAAAATTTTTAAATTTTTAAAAATTGACATTGGTATTGGCTACCAGTAAGCAGATAGCATCAAGTGTATTTTCAATAAGATACCAAGCAATATGCAAATATAATATACAAATAAGACAGAATTTTGCCTCTGCAGGTTAATCAGAATCCTAGTCTGAAATCTTTCCAAATGTCTATAGGCAGCTAACTAGGGAAAATCAAGTATACTTATCTCCTGCTTCACTGAAAAGGGGTCCTGCAGGGGCTCATCTGATCTCATCAGAGACGGAAATAAGGCAGTTCCTTGGGGATTGCATTAGATCTGAGTCAAAGTGTGGAGTTGAAGCTTGGGGGAAATAAAATAAATCAGATATGGGAAGATGTACATGATCTGTCACAATAGACATTTCTTTCTTTCTTTTTAAGTAAAATCAATGTGAAATCTGAGTAATGATAATTTCCTCCCTAACACATGTGGTAGGATGAGAAGGATACTTAGAATAATCATTTTGTCTCATCTTATTTTGGATGTGGTGGGTTTTTATTACTACAACCCAAGGGCTCACACAGTCTAAAGAAAAGATGAAGGAAATGAGGGTTCAGGGGGAGGAGGTGGTCAGCCTCACATGTGTGGTGGAATGGTGGCACAATGACAGACAGGTCATGTCTCATTTTGCCATCACTTTTCCCCATACAAGTACAACTTTGAGGATCCACAAGGCAGATTTGTACCTTCAGAGTTTCTCATGATACCCAATACACATTCCCAACTTCTATTAGTTGGTGTAAAAACAGAAAATCTAAACTGATTTTAAGGCTTTCCTTAGTGGAACAAAAAAGGAAGGGATTTCTGAAATTTCTGGGACAAGTATCCTAAATTACAAAGAAAAAGGATAATTTAAGTTACCTTGTATCAGCTATAGATCTGGACAAAGTACATTCTTTTCTCCATTGTCATTTATCAGTGAGAGTGGATTAGAAATTCTACTTCAGTGGGTTAATTTTTAAGGGTAAAATGTTTTAAATTAAGTAATTCTTCCTCCTCACTTTCTTCATCTGTGCAATCAAATTTTACTGATGTGAAATTTTTCTATTACCTGTTCTGTAATATAAGAAAGAAAATGTCCCAGGTTTCAGAAAAACACATATTTGGAAAAATTTCCCAATTAACTCAGTTACCTCTTGTCAAGCCTCAATTCAAAGTTGTCTAATCCAACTCAATATGGAAACTAGCCATTTCTTTATCCTTTCTTGGTAGTAGATGGATCTGTTCTCAGAAGTAAACAGGAGAGCTTCAACTTTAGATGAGTTTATCAAAGAAGATGATTCAATATGCTATGCTCTTTGGGATCCACTTTTCTCAAATGCATTTATTCAACTAATATTTATTTAGTGTCAGGTGCTGGTGCTTGTGACAGAAGATGTATTGATGAGAAAAAAACAAAGCCATTGTTCACATGGAGGTTAAAATTTACAAAGGGAAAGAGCCATACCTCAAATAATCATAAGAGTGCAAGTACATCTGCTTTAAAAATGTAATACTGGGGGCACCTGGGTGGCTCAGTGGTTGAGCGTCTGCCTTAGGCTCAGGGCGTGACCCCGGGATCCTGGGATTGAGTTCTGCATCAGGGTTCCCACAGGGAGCCTGCTTCTCCCTCTGCCTGTGTCTCTGCCTCTTTCTGTGTGTCCCTCATGAATAAATAAACAAAATATTTTTAAAAAGTGTTATACTGGGGGACCCAGTGCTACAGGGTCTTCTAAAGATGGAGGGCATTAAAATTGGTTTTAAAAGTTAGTGAAAGATGATCTCTTGAAGTAATCAGATCCAAAAGATGAGGAGGAATTAATTAAGAGGGGTGTGTGTGTGTGTGTGTGTGTGTGTGTGTGTAATGAACAGAGCAGCGCAGATGTGGGGGCTCTGGGGAATGGCGTAGGTACAGGTCCTGTAGTGGGACAGCCTCCAAGGAGCTGAAGAAGGCAGGTGGGGAATACAGTCCCCAGCTTCACCTACGAGCAAACTCTGTAAGTACTTGGAGGCCTTTCTTTTTCAATATATTGGTCTTAATACAAAGAGAGAGAGAAAATCGTTAGGCCTTCTAAGGTGGGATGATTATGCCACTTTGTTGTGGTGGGAAGAATTATGTGAGAGGAGCATGGGTGGGACAGGGGAGGCCATCTGATTGCCAAAACATAATCACCAATCCTCCAAATTGTTCAGCACTGATTAGCAGCTTGCAGAATATTCCTCTATTTTTTTTTTGAACTGGTTTCAGTTGATTTTTTAAAAGCAGTTTAAAATTTACAGAGAAGTTTCACAGGCGTTTGATCTTTATAACAACTGTGTGAGGTGGTCGGGGTGGACAGGATTATTCTGTACAAAGTGGACAAACTAATGAAGTAACTGAAATTGGGATCCACCATCTCAAACTCTTACTACCTGTAATAACATTCATAAAGCTGACAGGTAATTAGTATAAATTCTTTTCTTAAAAAAACATCAAAAAAAAAAGATGGCTTTCTTATAAAACATATTTTCTCTTTATTTTGATAGACTTGTGGCTTTATCATCTCCACATTCTGCAACTTGGCCTGGTAAAGGGATTAATGAGAGAATGTTTATTAAAGATTTTTTCAAAACTTCATTGGAAAATCTACATGAGTACAAAGCTTCTATTTGTTTTCATCATCACAGTGTGGTTTTTGGGGGCACCTAAGCCTGACTTGAATGTTTTTACTTCAAAAGGTTGGGTGTATATCATTTTTCTAATGCAAAAAAACATAAACCAAAAAATTAAAAATTCTCTAATACCTAGAACCTGGTTTAGATTAAACAGACAGAAAAGGAAGCCTAAACTGTCCATCTTCTTATACACATTTTGTAATTAACTCTTGTCGGCTTTCATATAAATAATCTACCATCAAAACATATTCGTACATTTTATTGTAGTGCATTGATAGGATACAAATGCTAGAAGAACAGAATACTGTAAAATTCAAAGAGATAGCTAAAGTTACACAAATATTGTTGGCTGGGTCTATTGCACTGCTCTCATAAAATCAGTTTTATTTACTCACTTGGGAATAAGAACTCAGAACTTCAAGGGCAGTGTCTGGATCCAAGGCAGATATATAAAGATGAGTAAGGCTTAGTCATATAATTAAAGGGCTTTTGAAGTATTTTAGATCATATTTTTTAAAAAAGATTTATTTACTTATTTTAAAGAGAGAGTGAGGAAGGGAGAGGGGCAGAGGCAGAGGGAGAGAGAGAGAATCTCAAGGAGACCCCCACTGAGTGTGGAGGCCCACTGGGGGCTCTGCCTCACGACCCTGAGATCATGACCTGAGTTGAAGTGAAGAGTCAGAGTCTCAACTGACTGCCACCTAGGTGCCCCTAATATCATATTTTTTAGAAGACTTATCAAGCAGATATATATGTTAAGAACACTCTCTAAAATCAGTGATTTAAAACCAACAATGTACCAAATTATGACTTTACAGAGTTCTTAGGACAGCTATGAAACCTTCTAAATAGGGAGCATATTTTTATAATGATATTCATATAATTACAAATAAAGTTTTATTTTGTAATACTGTGGCAATTTTTGAGGTATCCTGATTGGCAAAAACTCGCAAATCTATAGTGATTTTTCCCCTGCCCCCCAGAATGTCACAAGCTAATACTATGCATTGTTTTCCCTGAAAGTGAGAAGTAAGGTGAAAGGAAGGTGGTCTGACCATAGTAAACCCCACTGGTATGATTTAGGTTTCAGTTTCTCAATATTTAAGAGCACTTATTATCCCAGTTTCTCTTTTCTCATAGGTTCACATCATCATCATCATCATCAACTTCCCACCATGTAACATATTCAAATCCTAACAAAATAACTATATTTAAGCATGTGAAAGTTCATACAAAGGTAACAATGGTTGTTACCTTTGCAAAAATACACAAAAGTCTCACATTGATACTCTTTCACAAACCATAGCAATGCTTTATGGTCTTAATTTTACTAAAGTAAGAAAGAACAAAATTAGTTGATAACTTTTCACTCTAATTTAAGTCTGCTATGTCATTCATTTGTCATTCATTCATTCATGACTTGATTCATTCATTCATTCATTTAGTTAGTCAATGACTAGCAATAAATATTCACAATGCAGCAGGCACTGTAGTACCCCTGGGGACTACAGGATGAGTATGACTTAATGTTTAACCCCCAGAAACTCATCCCTGGTCAGGAGACACATTGGTAAACAAATAATCATGGTGTAACATGGAGTTATAATAGAACTACATGTTCTTTCTAGTCGTGCCCTGAAAAGATTGATGATCTTGAATAATGGGCAGACATTCTCTATTAAAAAGAAGAAAAGGGTTGCAGTTCAGGCAAAGGCCAAACATGTATATGGAAAAGCATGAATGAAAACAGAAAACCATAAAATATGGACTCTTTAGGGAAAGGGAATGTGTTTTATTAAGCAAGTGCATGGTGGGTAGTCTGGTGGATTTACTAGCAGCCAGCCACCAAATTTTTCTGTTCTGGGGCAAGATTTCTAGTTCTTCCCCTTCCTTTTCTTCCTTCTTTTTTCTTTCCTTCCTTCCTTCCTTCCTTCCTTCCTTCCTTCCTTCCTTCCTTCCTTCCTTCCTTCCTTCCTCTTTCTCTCTCTGTATTTCTTTCTTTCATTATCTACATCTCCTAAGCTAAACTTAACAGCAAGATTTCAGCAAGTCATTTTCACTTCAAGACTCTGTAAACATTGAGACTTCATACCAGCTTGTTCATTTTAGAAGTTTATAAAGAGCCAACATAAATGCAGGTAAATAAATATTTCAGAAAGAAAATGGTAGGCCAGGGTGGAGTGAGAATGATATATTAATGCAGTGGGATTATGTCTTACAAGCAATAGGAGGTCATCAAACACTTTTGAAAAACATTTGCTTTGAAATAATCTCAATCATACAGTAAAAATGAATATAGTACAAATAACATTTTTTCCCGAATATTTTGAGTGTAAGTTGCTGGCATAATGCCTCATTACATTGAACATTTTGCCGAGTAGTGACTACAAATAAGGACTTTTCTTGCATAACTATAATGCCATCATCAAAATCAGAAAGCTAGCATTGGTATGTTATTAGCACTTAATTGGCCAACTCCGTTCTTTTGCCAGTGGTCTTGGTTTCCCAAATGCTCCTTTTAACAAAAAGATCAAGTCCAGAAATGCATGTTGTATTTAGTTGTTATGCTCTTAACTTCCTTCAATTGGGAGTATTTCCTCATCCTTTCCTTGATTTTCGTGAACGTAACATGTTCAATTGTTTTAGGCTGGTTATTCTGTAGAATGTCCTCAATTTGAGCTTGTCTAATTTTTTTTTTATTTTTTTTTATTTTTAGAACCAGTTTGTTCAACTTTAGCAGGGGGATGCAGTGTTCTGTCCCTGCATTCTGCCTCATGGCAAAACATGTCAACTTGTCCCATTATTGCTGATGTTATCTTTGATCACATCATTTAAGGGGCATCTCTCAGACTTCTTTAATGTAAAACAATTCTTTTTCCCTGTGTAATTTAATAAAGATTTTGTGGAAAGTATTTTTGAGACAATGTCAATATCCCATTCTTCATCAGAATGGCTGTTTCCATTTATTTGTTTGTTTATATCCAGAGACACATATTGATTCCTAATTTAGCCAGAGGGTTAGAACCTCTTATGATCATTATTTCTTTTGATAATCAAATTGAGCTATCTCTGATGTGTGAGAGACTGTTCTGAGTTTTTGGATATCACAATCATGTCTTGAGCCGTTGCTTGCTAGGGGCACTAAGACGTTCCAAGATCTTGTATTTTTCCTGCGTCAGCACTGGATGCAGTCACTTCTGTGAGGAACCCTGACCTGTGACATGGTGTTTATAAATCCAGATCTAGGTGCTAGAGATGTGCTCTTGGGGTAATACCTCTTCTAGTATCTGTCATTGGATGGAAGAAATACATGCATGCACACATGTACACCCACACATTCACTTATGCGTATCCATATTTATTTATCTATATTGAAAATAATGAGTTAGCACTGGCATCTCCATTTCAATCCAACATCCCAGATTTATTCTAGTTGGTACTCTTTATGTGCAACTCCCTTTTGAAACAATGAGGAAACTGCTCCTACTGTTCTCAATATACTTGATCTATTCTCCTGTATCTAAGTCATCTATCACCATTATCTCCATGCCTCTCTTTTTCCTACTCTGACATTTCCACCTGGTTGATTATCACTACCCCTTCCCTACCATCTGGTTATTCTTCTTACATTACTCAAGCTTCAACAGCCTCTGTCATCATCAATAACTTTCAATAAGGTCAAAATTGTGTTTTGAGATGGTGGGCATGGCAGCAAGATTGCTAAAATGAAGGGAGCAGAGCCCCAGAAAAATACTTCAGGCTAACATTCAGGCAAGAGGTGATGAGCATAGTGAGGGAAACAGATTGAAGATACTTATCTTTGATAAAATACTACTAAGAGTAGTGGAGGTGATGGAGTGGTTGATGAAAATATTAAGGGTCATAATTGGAGTGACTAAGTGAATTTCTCAAAATCCTGAATGTGGGATAGATATAAGATCATCATTTGTTTTGTTTTGTTTGTTTGTTTAGAATTTTGTTTTAGAGGTGGAAAGGGGAGTAATAATTTAGGTTTTGAACATGTTGCTTATTAGATGGCAAAATTTTTTTTTTCTATAGGAGTGGTCTGCGTAGAACCCAGGTCGTGTTGATTTGAGGAATAAGTGAGATTTAGATGTCTTGTAGTGAGAAAATAAAACAAAAGCATTTTAAGACTTTGTTGCTGGTGGCTTGTTTGATTTTATGACTTTGCTTTCTTCTCTTAGATAAAGAAAGACAGCTGTAGAATACCTTCTCTGCATCCAACCATTTGCGTCCTTCTTGTTCTCCCTGTCTCTTTTCCACCTTCCCTTACCATCTCTCCTAGATAAGGAGATAAGGAGCCAAGCTTGAATGGGGAAGGATAGACAGAAGGTGATAGAGAGGATAATGAGAACAATTCTATTTTTTTATGAGAACAATTCTAATTACATTTTTCATTTTTCTAATCTTTGTTTCCTATTGCTTCTGTAAAAAATTAACACAAATTTTGAGGCTTAAAACACCATAAACATATTATCTTTTAGTTCTGGAGGTCAGAAGTGTTCAATGAATCTTCTGGACTAACAATAATGTGTTGGAAGAGCTCTATTCCTTGTTGAGCTTTTGAGGCGAAGACTGTTCCTTGATCTTTCTGATTTCTGTAGACTGCTCACATTCCTTGGCTAGTGGTTCCTTCACTTTCAAAGTGTCATTCCAACATCTGCTTCCTTTGTCATATCTCCTATCTTCACGACTTTGACCCTTATGCTCTCCTTTTATAAGAATCCTTGTTGTTATATTGAGGCCAACTAGATAATCCAGGATAACCTCTTCCTTTAAAGATATTTAACTGATTCACAACTGATAAATCCCTTTTGCCATGTAAGATGATGTATTTATTGGTTTGGGGATTCAGACAGACATCTTTGGGGAGTGCTGTTATTTTGTTTATTAACGCACTCAACAAAGGGCTCTCAACACTTAGCATTATACAAGAGTACTGTGTACAAATACTTAGCACTATGCTAAGTACTTCAAGCGTAATTTTTCCTTGAATCTTAAAATAAGCCTACAAGACATTCTCATATGTTATTATATAGATAGAGACATACAGAGTTTAAGTAACTTATAAAAGTCATACAGCTGTAAATACTGGAACTCTGAAATTCACCCAGGTGTGTAACTTAAAAACCCATACTTGTGAACAGTAACTCCCTCCGTACAAACTAGATAGAGGAGGTGTTATTTTTATTTCCACACTACAGATGGTGACACCGAGGATGGATTTCAAGAAAGGACAATAATAGGAAAAAGAAGGTAAACAGTAACAGGGGAGTGGCTGAGAGACTTCTGAATATAACACATGGGATCTTGCTCATGGACAGACTTTCTGATTACATTCCATAATGTAATCAGGTGCACTTTCTTTCCAGCAAACTTCTGGCATTTGGGATGAGTGAGTGCATATCACAACACAGACAATGCAAAACCAAAGAAGAGGAGGAGTCACACATATGGTAAAAGTGAAGGAAATCAGATGACAGAAAGGAGAATAAAGAGGGGCATGAGGATGCCTGGGTGGTTCAGTCAGTTGAACATCTGCCTTGGGCTGCCTTTTGCCTTGATCCCAGGACCCTGGGATCAAGTCCCATACCAGGCTCCCTGCAGAGCCTGCCTCTCCCTCTGCCTGTATCTCTGTCTCTCATGAATAAATAAAATCTTTAAAAAAATAGGGATCCCTGGGTGGCGCAGCGGTTTAGTGCCTGCCTTTGGCCCAGGGCGCGATCCTGGAGACCCGGGATCGAATCCCACATCGGGCTCCTGGTGCATGGAGCCTGCTTCTCCCTCTGCCTGTGTCTCTGCCTCTCTCTCTCTCTCTTTCTGTATGACTATCATAAATAAATAAAAATTAAAAAAAAATCTTTAAAAAAATAAAGAGGGGGCATGAATAGAGATAGCTTGGAGACAGTGAAAAAGAAGAGAGGAAGGATGCTGCTCTTGTTGACTCTGCAAATCATTAGTGGTCCTGATCTTTGCATAAATGGATGGATAATTTAGGAATAGCATGGGTGACCTTTGTGGATAGATTCCCCAGGGAAGCAATACTGTCAAAGATAACTATTAAAAGTCTATTTACTTCTTTCCACCTATGAGACATTAGCAAATATAAATGGGATGCTTCCTTAAATTTTCCTTTTGTTCTGACAGTCTATATTTTTCTGAGTAGTTACCATGATAATTTAAGAGTTTCTAGCATGAAATTCATCCAATTTTTCTCTCAACAGAAGATACCAACACACCAATATGATAGATGTAAAATTAAACTAAAATATAAATGAAGAAAAAGATGGTTTTCAATCTCCTGTTCCCTTAACTACTCCAACCCCTGTTTCCATGGAGGGGAGAGCACTTCCTCTCCTGTACATAAAGAACTTCAATGAGAAACCAACTTGCCCATGCCAATTACTAACACTACCACCATCACCACCAATTCTTGATGTACAAGTGCCTTTTATTGCATCCCTACCACGTGAGAAGCAGCTGACTGCAGTCAACGAACACTTCTTTTCTCTAAAACTGTATGTTCTTTGGTAATTTCTATCTGATCACACACTATGCTATAGTATGTTTTTATGATTTCCTAGGGCTTTAATTGGATATCTTTTGAGAACCCAAAAGCTCAGTAGCTTTTGAACGCTACTGAGGCAATTTATAGAATGGCTGATAGTCTTAAGACTAACATTACTCAAGGTTTTAGCAAACATTGGGGCTCTTCTTAAACTTCAACTCATAAGTTCTAGATCATGTTGAATAATCTAAAAGAGCACAAGCATTATTAGGGGGGACATATTTCCTTTGAGCTTTAGTTTCTTCGTAATACTGGTTTTATAAATGCAAGCTGGTGCAGCCACTCTGGAAAACAGTATAGAGGGTCCTCATATAGTTAAAAATAGACTCTAGGACTCAGTAACTACACTACTAGGTATTTATCCAAGGGGTACACAAACATAGTGATTCGAAGGGGCACATGCACCCCAGTGTTTATAGCAGCAATGTCCACAATAGCCAAATTAGGGAAAGAGCCCAGATGTCCATCGACAGATGAATGGATAAAGAAGATGTGGTGGTATATATATGCAATGGAATATTACTCAGCCATCAAAAAGAATAAAATCTTGCCATTTGCAATGACACAGATGGACCTAGAGGATATTATGCTAAATGAAATAAGTCAATCAAAGAAAGACAAATACCATATGATCTCATTCATATGTGGAATTTAGCAAGCAAAACAGATGAACATAATGGAGAGGAAGGAAAAAAATAAGAAAAAAAAAAAAAAAAAAACAGAGAGGGAGGCAAGCCATAAGAGATTCTTAACTCTAGGAAACAAACTAAGAGTTGCCGGAAGGATGGGTGAGGGAATAGGGTAACTGGGTGATGAGCATTAAGAAGGGCACTTGAGGTAATGAACACTGAGAGTTATATACAACTGATGAATCACTGAATTCTACCTCTGAAAATAATAATACACTGTATGTGAATTAAATTGAATTTAAATAACAAATTTAAAAATAATGTAAAATAAAAATATTTGTATTCCCTCTCCATGATCCTTTATAGGAAAGCTTTGTACAAATGCCTTTGGGAAGAACAAAGTACAGAAAAGCATAGCAGAGTTGAGTCTGCCATTATGCTTCCACCACCTAGCTGTCCACTCTTGAGGAAGTATGTCACCTCTTTTAGCACTATTACTGTGTATATGTGTGTATGTTTCTGTGCATGTGTATACAAAATAGGGATATAATACTACCTCATAAGCTTTATGACAGTTTAAAGCTAAAAGCCCATAGTAGCTGGTCAGCATATTAGCTGTCTTTTATTTTCTTGCCACCTGGCCTTCCCAAAGGAGGCAACAGCAATGGAAAGTATACTTGTATACTTGTCTTGCAACATGGAGAATTTCCACCACAGTAGAATCATCAAGATGGGGAAGGAAAGCCGTCTGAATCCATCCACCATGCAACATCATGAAGAATGCAAAAAGCTAGCAGTTGGTACCTCTCCCTGGAACCAAGTGAATAGATCCTTAACTTTTCTAAGCCCGAGTCTATTACAGTCTTGGAAAAAAAAGCATAGTGCTGGCTTCTTTTACTTTGGAGTGCTGCTGAGTGCAATAAATGAAGAAATGTAAGAGAAACATCTTGAAAACTAAGGCATTACCAAAACATAAGAAACCATTTTTGATGTATCTTTAGCAACTATTACATTGTTCCTAATGCAGGTGATCAGAACATATATTTGAAAATATAACCTAAATTGTGCTTGCTGATTCATTTGTATTGAAACATTTTGGATTGTTCCCACAATGCTCTGTAATATACCTACTTAACTGTTTGTTTGTTTGTTTGTCCTTTTCCTTCTCAACATACATCCTCTGCTGTAGTCAGTTCTTATTCCAGCACATATTAGAATCATGTCGGGATGGTGGCTGCACGAGGCCCAGGCACTCCCCTGGCCAGGCATGGTCTCCCCTTTCTCTCAACGGAAGACACCTTCTAATTTGATCTTTGCTGACCACACACGACCTAATTGGACTTCCCTTCTTTTGGATGTAATTATATTTTTTAAAATGAAGTAAGGGAAGGCATCCTACAAAAATTCCATTTATTTTAGTGATAGAGCAAGCTACGCAAAGAGAAGAAAAAGTGATTTCTATTCAGTGTGGCCTACCTCACCAGAAACAGGCCAATCAACCATGCGATTTTTATTTATGTTTCCTTTTCATTTCCTGAGGGCAAATATATATTCTACCCCCTTGATGATGCCAAGTAGTGAGTAGCCATAAATCACCAGTGACATGCTGGAACTGAGCTTTTTAGGGGGCCAGAAGAACGGTGGGAAGCTTATTTTCAGCACTATCCACACAAGCAGATCACTATTGAGACAAATCTAGACAAAAAGAAGGACATCTTTGTCAGATAATATTTCAAGGGACGTCGTTCAAGAACAAATTGGGAGAATACCAATATATTCTCAGCATCTGAGATCGCTCGATTGGGCCACATAGCAACAGAGCCAGTTTCGGTTTTCTCAAGATTTCTTCTGTGTATAGAACTAAGGCCAAAAATTTATGAGAGTTTTTAAAAGTAACATAACATAATTTAAACATCCTGGTTATTTGTCTCCACTATTTGAGAGACAGTCTCATATATTTGAAGGCTGTGGGTTGTGAAATGCTAACTTTTGCATTTATCGGTTGTCAGATCTGGTGTAAAAATCCAGTATCACTAAATCTCAATATCCTTACTGCTAATGAGAATAAGAATGCCTACCCCATTATTCCTGAGCATTGGTGTAGAGACTAAACAAACAAACAAAAAAAACTGAGCACATACTATTTGGGGCTTCAGTAAGTAGCAGGTCCGTGACAGTTACTTCTTTGTTCTCCTTACTGGGATTCTACAAATTTATTTTGAGAATGTAGCTCTCATAAAAAATTTAAGATCCCTAACATTTTAGAAGAGCTCATTATTAGAATTCATTGTTTGGAATTGCCATTAAAGGTGAAACACATTATTTTGATTCTTATCAACCATTGATGTAGCTCCTTTAAGCAAATGATTTCAATAATTTAATGTAATAGGGACATCACAAAGTAATAGTTAAAAAAAATACTCCATAGGAACACAGACTGTAAAATGCAAAGACATTTTAATACCTTTTGTGAAAGTCTGACCTAAGAAATGGCTTGACATCTATCAGATTTAAAGTCACACACACACACATAAAGCACACACATATCTCTCCTAGCTATGATAAATACAGAGGCACAAAAGTAATTAGGATGTACATTCACAGTTACCATTGGTTCTAGTAGAAATGGTTTAAGTGGCGAAGCATGATAATAATTACTGAACTGTAACTCTGTGTGCAAAGATTGTCACTGGTCCACTCATGATATTGGTCATTGTGTCTTTCTTGTTTGGGTGTGTGTGTGTGTGTGGTTTTTTTTTTTTTTTTTTTTTTTCAATCTTGCCAGAAGTTTGCCAATTTTATCAATCACTTCAAAAAACCAGCTGTTCGTTTCATGAATTTTCTCTATTGCTTTTCTGCTTCTGCTTCTTCTACTTCTTTTTTCTTAGAATCTCTATTTGCTGAGGTTTTTGTATTTTTCCATTTTTTTGAGCATGTTCAAAATGTTTGCTTTTCTTTTTATTATAGCTGCCTCAATATTTTTTTAAAGACGGTGCTGACATTTTTGTCATCTCAATATTGATATGTATTGATTATTTTGTTTCATTCGATTTGAGATCTTTTGGGTTCCTATTATGACAAGAATTTTACAAGTAAATATGAGTATTTTCCTATTGTGTTATGAGACCCTGTATCTTATTTCTGTTTAACTAGTTTTGTTAGCTGCTCTAGCAGAGGAGGATGGGCACTGCCTTATTTCTTGCAGGTGGAAGTAGGTCCTCCATTTGACATCTGTTGACTCCTGAGAGAAGGGAAATACCTTATAATTGTGGGGTGGAGTTGGGATTTGGGGATCCCAACTGATCTCCACTGATTTTATGATGGGAGTTGCCTTGTTCCTGCTGGACAATGAATGGAAAAAGTCTTAACTCTTTAATAGTTGTCCCCTGACACCACCCCCAGTGAGTACAGAGGTGTTTCCTTACTGCTGAATGAGGATGGGAATTCAGGCATTTCATATGGTCTCCACTATCACCATGGAAAGAGAGAGAGTGCACTACTAGCTAGAGATGAAAGTCTGTCTATGTGTTCGCCTGTGACACTATCCCTTGTGGGACATTAAGGCACTTAGTTGTAACTCATGAGAGTGAAAGTCTAGGGTCTCCATGTAGGTTTTGCCAGCATGGGTGGGGGCAGGACCATAGTCTCCTCTGGGACATTTGTCTGGTGTAGAGTAGTTATTTGTTTGTTTACCTTGCTAGTCTTCCCCTTTTGAGGTCCTTTGATTAGAGAGAAAGTAGACTTTTGTTGGGACGTTTTTGTCTGTGCCTGTTGGCATGTCAGGGTTACTGGCATCTTCAGCTCTATGTCTGGTATGTATATAGCAGAAAAAAAATCCAGAGGCCTTAACTACCAAGGTTTTCCTCTGGTCCTGAGGTTGCTAGACATTCTGCCTTATTCTTTCTTCCTTTCAGTGTCACTTGTGTTTGTCTTACAAATAATGCCCAGGGTTTTAACTGTACATAAAAGTATCTCTGCTCTATCTTTACAGGAGTCAAGTTGAGACAGATATATTTAAACAAGAAATTTGACTCCTTCCATTTGAAGGCATATATTTATTTAGGGAGACATGGTGTATACATTTTTAACATCACTAAAGCCCACTGGAATCGTGCAGTATGCACTCACTGTGTCTGGTAATGTTTCACCATAGTTCCTTCTGAGTTACTGCATGTAGCAGATTGTCCATTTTATTATGTGAAATTACCATGATTTATTTATCCATTCTATTGTTGATGAATATTTGAGTTGCTTCTATTTTTAACTAGTATAGAATAGTGTTGCTATGTAATATTTCTGCATTTCTTCCATCTGAATATTTGCATACTAAGTACATATCTAGGTTTGGAATTGCTGGTCATAGCGTATTAATGTGCTAAGTTTTAATAGATATTGCTAAATAGTTTCCCTTAGTGATTGTACCAATTTATAGTCTTATCAGTAATATTTGGAAATTCCAGTTGTTCCCCATTTCTGTGAACACATGGTAATGCCAGTTCTTTTCATTTCAACCATTTGCTAATTATCTTGTAATTGGCATTCCTCTGGTGATTAAATAAATTTATCATCTTTTATTATATCACAGGAAAACAAAATAAACAAAAATCAAAAGCTGTATTAGGACTCTGAGAACCCTTCCTTAAGCACAACATACGCAGGGAATGAAATCTAACACACTTAACCCACTTTTAGGAGTTTTAGGTTTATTGAGTGATGAGTTACAATGAGCCTTCTTTTGAGAACTTAGAGTAGGTTACTCTTAGAATGAAGTCTCTCTTGTAAGAATTTCTGATGTGAATTATGCAGGAGAGAGATAGAAATTGAAGTTAGAAAGTAAGATACTGGCCCTCTTACTCCCTTTCCTAAAACTGGACTTAACAGAATCCAGTCATGTGTAAGGGTTCCCATGAAGAATTTCCCCCTGCCAGACAAAAAGAGGCAAAGACCTAGACAAGGAACGAAGGTCAGGAACATAAAACTAGGACAATAACTAAAGGTTTGTCAAAGGGACAAAAGGACGTTCTGGATTGTTTTGTTTGTTTGTTTCTGATGCAAAAACAAAACAAAAACCTTAGGAAAAAATTTTTAATTTGGGATGCACGGATTTTGGTATATTTGAAATACATGCAGTGTGTGTATATGTATGAGTATGTGTGTGTACATGAATTCATTTATGACTGCACCTGTGCATTTTTCAAGGAGAAAGAGCTTCCACAAGATTCTTAAAGGGATTTGTGGTAGTGAAGCAATACAAAGCCCTGGAGAGTGGGCAAAGATTGGGAATAATGGTGTGCTGCTAGTGACGAAAGCTTTAGAATAATGAGCACGGCTTTGGAGGCAAAATCATATCCAGTCAGGGGTATGTGTTCTCTTAAATGCTTCTTTTCATTATTTTTGAAGATATATGCTTACTTCCTTTTGGCTTAAGAGTTTTTTGAAAGAGCAATTTTTAAGTTTTTTTCCATGTACTTTGGGCATTTGTCAATTTTGTAAAATACTAACTAGTTGTAATAGCGTCTGATCAGAAGTTGTAGCCTGCAAAACTTTTAGCGTGGGATATTCTTGAAGATATTTTTTCATTCATAGCACAATTAATTTTTCATGAAAGTGTGAGAAGAAGCTGTGTCCTCCACATAATACAAACATATTAGTCCTCCCTTATTTATTATCTCATTCCAATCTTCTCCATCCTTATTTTTTGTTGTCAATCTATCAAATCCTGAGATGAATATATCGAAGCTTCATATTAACATTGGATTTATGTCAGCTTACTGTTCGGTATATCCTGATGCTATCATTTGCTTTGTCTGCCATGCCTGACTTCCCTCTGGGAATTCCCTTTTCCTTTCCATTAAATGACTACTCAGACCTCCTACCTCACATACCACCTACACAAGCCAGCCAATGGAATTACCCCATTCCAAAAGATATAAAAATAGAACCAGGCAGCACATGAGCTGAACTGCTGAGATAGGCTACCAACCCATGAGATGCTAGCCATAAATAATCAATATGGTCTGACTAATGCGTACTAGTTGAGTACCAACCCAATTCTTCACCATAGTCTGTGAGAGACCACTCAATCTTTGTCCAGGAAAGAACCACTCAACTTAGTGCCATTTTGAGAGGCTGGTCTTAATGCTTTATCTCTTTGTGAGATAGTGAGACGCAGAGGCTTTAGAAGAGGGAAGCTACCTGGGACAATCTTTGTCATCACATGGACAGGTGTAGGCAGAATGAAATAAGACAAGAAAAAAAAAAAGAAATAAGACAAGAAGAACTTAGATAAAGAAGGAAGAAAGAAAGCACATAGGATTAAGGCCCCAGTGACAGAACGAGAATAAGGTAGACTACTTATGATATTATTTGAGTACTTGGATCGATCTATGCCTGATGCCTGCTGCCCATAAATTTTAAGTCCCCAGTCAACAAATTTTCTGCTAGCTTTAACTTCCTTAAGTTTTATTTGTGTCACTTGAAATCCAGGCTTTGCTTAATTTAATTTGATTTATTTTAATCCTATCATATATTATATATCCTAGAATATAGAAAAACAATTAAATGCTCATGTACCCGTTACCCATGCAATACAAATGTACATATTTAATGCATAATCATTATGGACACAATTGCTTTCAAAGTGTTCTCTACTTATCCTCCACCTCTCTTGAAGCAACCTATTCCAAGGATGGCATGCATCAATTAGGTGCATATTTTATACTTTAATGCAAATGTTTTAGTCCGTATATACATATGGACTAAATATATATATAACATATTACTAAATATATATTTATATTATATATTACTAAATATATATAACATATTACTAAATACATATTTATATTATATATTACTAAATATATATATAACATATATATAACATATATATAACATATTACAAATGTTTTAGTCCATATATATATATAGAGAGAGAGAAAGACAGAGAGAGAGAGAGAGACTAAATTACTGCCTTTATGGTTTACATGATTCCTTATAAGAACTTTTCATTCTGAGGTTTTTTTCTCTTAATATCATGTCTTCCAGATTTGTACATGTTGCATTAAGATATTCCGCTCTTTGAGTGCTTTGCAGTATGTCTTCTTATGACTAGTCTGTGGTCTACTTTCCCTCTTCTTTGTTTTGGACTTTTTTTTCCTTTTTTTTTTTTTTAATTATATGCAATGCTGCAATAACAGTGCTTCTACCTTTTGAAAGTTTATTTATGGTAAGTACTTCGAATAAGTACTTCAAATTACTGAGTTGTATGGTATGTTCATTTTTTAAAAAAATATTTTCTTTATTTGAAAGAGAGAGAGCACAGGAGTGGGGAGTGGAAGGGTAGAGAGAGAAAGGGAGAAGCAGCCTGCTCATTGAGCACAGAACTCAACTCTGGGATCAATCTCAAGACCCTGAAATCATGACCTGAACCAAAGGCAGATGCGTAATTGAGTGAGCCACCCAGGCACCTCTCATTTCCAATTTATTTATATATTGCCAGTAGTTGTTAATCCTACTGACCATGTATGGAAATCATAAAGAAAATCTCCTCTACTTCTTCTTAGAAGTTTTGAAGTTATCTTTATTCATCTAGCTCATTAGTCAATGCAAAATTAACTTTGCAAATGGTAGAAAGAAAGTAACAATAGGTAGAGTTATTAAACCTGGTACAGAATTGAAGACCTAGAAATAGCACAGTGACAGTTGAACCTGGACAGTTTTCAGCTTCATTAGTAAATAACAAAACAAAACTCAATGCAAAGTTGTAAACTCTCCTAGGAGAAACTCACAGAATACATGAACCAAATTATTAATAATCATGAGGATGACAGCTAAGAATTTGAATCTAAAAATTAACAAAGTCAATCTAGTGAATAACCCACAATTACACAATAATGGATAATTACTTCAAGTATACGTGAAATATGTACCAAGAACTATCTTGATCAAGGACAAAAAGAATCTATACATCATAGAAAAGAAAATGTATGTCATCAAGAATGTGAAAAAGATTTCCTGATAATATTTATAACAGAAACTATGAACTATTTAGAACTCAATACATAGGATGCAAATAAATCTAATTATAGGTAAAGTTGCAGCATCAAATGCATATACAAGAAAACAAGAAATGCTCAGATCGATGAGTTTGCAGTCAAATTAGAAAGCTAAAAAGTGAATAGAATAAAAGGATAAATCTAAAAATAAGTGGAAAGATGCAATATTGATAAAATGCAAATTAACAAAATGGAGGGGGAAATAACCACAGAAAATCAATAAAACTGAAGTGGCCAAATTACCAACTCTGGAGTTGTAAAGGAAGCAAAACTTCTAAATGTTATAGAGACTTTGAAACATAAAAAGAGAACTTGTACTTGTTTTAGTCATGATGCACATTCTTGTATTTTCTGATGAAACTGAAAACTATCCAGGTTCAACTGTCTCTGTGCTATTAGTTGTTGGAAGTGTTACATTGTCATTCTTTTAGCTAGCATTCCAGGTTCCAGATATTTACGAGATATTTTGTCATATATTTTCAGGTCCATTGTTAGAACAGTTTCCTAAAAAGACAAAAAACAAAAAACAAAAACCCCAAAACTGTTTCTGTATAATTACATATTTATATATCTACAGTAATTCTTTTCCTTATTCTTATCCCAAATTGATATTTGACCTCATATTAATAAATCTTTACTAACTTCTTGTGGGTTTTCTGAATTTTACCCTTCATCTTAAACATTTTTGTGCTGTTATATTTCACAGCTATCTATTGAAAATTTTACATGAAATTTGTTAGATTCATAAATACTAGTTTAAAAATAATTTACATTTTACATTTATTGTAACTTTAAATATATATACACACATATATATAGATACTTATTTCTGAAATTTATGTTTGTTCTATTTGCCATCATTTTGATCATGTCTGTATATATTTTTCTCATTTCTTCATTTTTTATAATGAATTTACTGAATTATCTTTAGTTTCCTCCTTTAACTTTTCTTCTTTTTTTAAAAAAAGATTTTATTTATTTATTCATGAGAGACACACAGAGAGAGGCAGAGACCTAGGCAGAGGGAGAAGCAGGCTCCCTGCAGAGAGCTGATGAGGGACCCAATCCTGGGACCCCGAGATTATAACCTGAGCCAAAGGCAGACGCTCAACCACTGAGTCACCCAGGTGCCCCTACTTTTCTTCTTCTAATTTCGAAATTATATTCCAGTCTTTCAGTGGATACACTTATTTTTTTTAAGATCTTATTTATTTATTCATGAGACACACACACACACACACACACACACACAGAGAGAGAGAGAGAGAGAGGCAGAGACAAAGGCAGAGGGAGAAGCCGGTTCCCTGTAGGGAGCCGGATGTGGGACTCGATTCAGGGTCTCCAGGATCACGCCCTGGGCTGAAGTCAGCACTAAACCACTGAGCCACCCGGGCTGCCCTACATTTATGTTTTTAACATGTCTTCTTTTAATAAATTCTGAATTTAACTATGTATGCTCTGCTGAAAATATTTAGAATTATTCAACTTTTTAATTTATATGTGTATTGACATTCAATAAACATTGGCATTGTTGTTTATATATATTTATACATATGTCATTAAAGAATCAGGACATATTTATGTTTAATGAACAATTACTATATTTTGGTAAACACTGCTTTGTGTATCCTTAAGGTCCATTTGGGTTCAATTTTCTTACTGGACTATATGTTTAAGTGAAGGTCTGCCAGTGGTAATATGTTTATTTGTTTCCTAAAAGTATTCGTTTTTCTTGGTCTATATAATAATTCAGCTAGGTATAGAATACTAAACTGACAATTATTTTCACTGTGTGAAAATTTTTGGAAAATTTTGAAAAATGCTAATCCCTTTACGTAGTGCATACTATTATTGCTGATGTAATATCCTCTGTCTATCCTTTTATTATTAAAAGTTGTTTCTTTACTCTGCGGTTATCCTTAGCATTTATTCTCCTTAACATCAACTTACCTAGGAGTGGATTTATTCTTGTTTTCTTGTCTTAGAATTTAGTGGCTTATTTCAAAATGAAGAATCAAATCTTCTCTCATTTATAAAGTCTTTAGCTGATGTATATTCTAATAGCTCACCCATTTCTCCTTATTTTTACTTATGTAAATCCATTTCACAAATGTTTGAATTTCTTTCCTACATCTTAAATACTGTATTATGTTTTCATTTCTGTTTGCTTCATTTCCATAATTTTCCCAAATTTATCTTTAAATTCACTCATTGATTCTTCAGCTGTGTTTAGTTTCTTTTTTAACCAATACATTATGTTTTGAAATTCAGTTTTTACCACAAAATTTGATATTCTGTATTTTTAATTTTATTTCTGGTAACCAAAATTACTGATTTTATAGTCTCTTTTAGACTGTTTGATTTTTCTAAATGACTTTGTGATATCTGATAACTATCCAACTGGTAATTATTTCCTCATGCAATTTCTTCCTTTCTTTACTTTTCCCTTTTTCTTTTTCAGTTTTAGGCCCTTCTCTAGTGTATTCTTGTTCTCCTTGTCTCTCTAGCATCTTGTAAATACTTTACCACAAAGAAATTTTTCATTTTGCTTTTTTTGTTTTAAAATCTGAAAGTGATGATTGTGACTATATTAGATGTTTTTATTCTAATAAATCATCTAATGAAAGAAATCTTCTGCATATAGTATAATTTCAAAACATATATATTAGGTAAGAGAGCACTAACTCTAATATACTCAAATAAAAAGAATGGTAGATTTAAAAATGACTTATTTCTTTAAAAGGATAAAAAATATGTTTTAAATTAAATGCATGGCTAGAACAAGAGGATTATTCTATCTAAACACATTTTTCCCACAACTCCTTATATATACCATATACATATAGTATAATTTAGGGTGATTCTGTGTTTTAAAATACAATTGCTAAATCACTTTCTCTCTTAATAGTCATATTTTGAGCATGAATATGCCTTGTGCTGGTATCCCCATAGAACTGATTCACAGAATAAGCAAAACTTTCAGAATTCTATTGAAATGAAACAAATCCTATATAAATAATCCTTACCTATACATTACTTAATATAGTAATCCTAGCAAAGTTGCCTTGAGAGTTTAACTTTGTCATCCAAATTCATCCCAAGGCTGGCAATTTCTCTCACAGAATTAATTATCTCAACTTAAGTAGACATGATTGGCTGATATTATTGGAAGCAGGATACCAGAAAAGATCCATTTTCAATTTTGGCTCCTGCAGGGGGCATTCTATTCAGTTGGCCTCTCCTCCTACAAAAGACAGTTCAGCCCCTCATTGGACAAAAACTGTACTTCACTTATGGAGTTGAGGTAGTAACAGTAAGTTCTCTATTTAAAAAAAAAAGATTTTATTTATTTATTCGTGAGAGACAGAGAGAGAGAGAGAGACAGAGAAAGACAGAGATAGAGAGAGACACAGAGACAGAGACACAGGGAGAAGCAGGTTCCATGCAGGGAGCCGGACATGGGACTTGATACCGGGTGTCCAGGATCAGGCAATGGGCTGAAGACGGTGCTAAACCGCTGAGCCACCCAGGGTGCCTGAGTTCTCTGTTTTTTTGTTTTTTGTTTTGTTTTGTTTTGTTTTGTTTTAATTTATTTATTTATGATAGTCACACACACACACACAGAGAGAGGCAGAGACACAGGCAGAGGGAGAAGCAGGCTCCATGCACCGGGAGCCCGACATGGGATTCGATCCCGGGTCTCCAGGATTGCGCCATGGGCCAAAGGCAGGCGCCAAACTGCTGCGCCACCCAGGGATCCCAAGTTCTCTGTTTTTTAAGAAAGAATTTTGCAGGAAAATTTTTTAAAATTATGAGGAACCAGGATATCTAGATTTTTAATTCAGACATTTGGTCTTTCCAGTGTTTGATTGCACTATATATAAATCGCACAATGTCTAGCTCTGTAGATAATTCTTAATATCTATGATTAGCATGTAACCATATATGGCAGCAGCTCTGCCCCTTTCTAAGGTGTTTATACCCTTTAAACCCTCTAATGAATTGAATTTTAAAAAGGATTTCAGAAATAGGTCAATAATGTTTAGATTAAGTTGGAAGGATATTTTTCACTTTGTTCATGATTAGGCACAGAATATCCTAGTATCTTCCCTGTAATAGTATCTCTTGAACATCTTGAAGGGAACAATGAAAATTGGATAATGGTTTACCTATGTCTAGTTCAGAGAAGACTAGTAGAAGAAGCAGATTCTAGCAATTCCTTTTGTACTTTTGCATATTGGCAAAAGCCTCAAATTGCTTATTTTTCAATGTGGTGAACAACTAGTAAGCACATATTTATTTATGGTTTTTTGCATGTATTTGCTGTTGCTTACAGAGTTAAAACATCTGGCTATATATTCAGACAATCAGTACATTCAAGTACTTTGTTGGTCCCTTGAAGATGTTCTGAGGTAAGAAGATGTGTTTCTGATTCCTCAGTCAGCCTCCTGAGATCCCTGCTTCCTCCAGGGCATGCTCTTTAAGGCAGCTTCATAGGAGAATCTCCTATGGACATTAAAATATGCAGATGGATGAGCCCCATCTTAAGAGGCTCTTCTTTAGTGGGTATGGAGTGACTCAATCAGGCATCTGCAAACTTCTATTTCCTTCGTTCACTTTTCCAGTGCACATGACACTTGAAATTGTGTTACCATTCAAAGTCAAATTCTTATCATGTCTTCTAAAACTGTTCACCAACTGTTCTTCCTCCCACTTTTTTTTCCCCTTCTTCTTTTGGTTTTGTCTTCTTTCCTTTAGAGTGTTCATAATTGGAAGCAAAACCAAGATTTATTTACTAATCAAATATTTCATAAGAATATACTCTGTGTCAGCTACTAAGATAAAAGCTGATTTTATTATACTAAATAGGAAAGACATGGACCCTAATCTGAGGAGGTTCACACAAATAAATATCTAATTACAAATTCCAACCACTCATAAGAAGAAAAAGCACAGTGTGCTGCAGATCAATTTACTAAAACAGGAAAACTAAGGAAAGATTCCCATGCACAGTTAACACTTTTATGAAGATCTTATGGCTGAATTGTAATTGGCCAGGCAGAGCTGGGAGTAAATTGAGGCATTCCAGGGAGAGGAGGAATTGAGATAGAAAATAACTTGACACAGTAAAGGCACTGAAAGAAAAGCAGTAAGACGAAAGCACAAGGCATGAGAAGTACACAATAGATCTGGAGGAGACAAAGATCAGATAATGGATAATTTTAGATATTGCCTTATTGCAATGGGAAGTCATTTAATCATTTTAATAAAATATTAACACAATAATACTTGGGTTGGAAATGAACCCCTCATATGGCTGTAATGAGAAAGGATTGGCAGTCAACAGAGAAGGAAGGGGGAGAAAGGGCAGTTGGGCTCAAATGGAAACAAGGCTTAATGAAAAATACAGCTTTGGTCCTGCTTTCAGAGAACTCACAGAAAGATTATGTTGGAAAAGCTAATTTTGGGCACCTGTGTGGCTCAGTCAGTTAAGTGTCTGACTTTTGGTTTCAGCTCAGGTCATGATCTCAGGGTTTTGGCATAGAGCCCTGCATCAGGCTCTGTGCTCAGCAGGTAGTCTGCTTGAGATTCTCTCTCTCTCTCCCCTTCTCTCTCTCTCTACCTCTGTCCCTCCCCTGCCTCTTCTCCCTCTCTCTCTCAAGTAAATAAAATCTCCAAAAGAAAAAAAAAAAAGCTTGAAAAGCATTTCAGCATAACGTGGTACCAGCAGGGAAAGGTCTGGCAAAGGGGGGTAAGTTGGAGAGTCTGAATAGTGGAAGCAGAGCAAGCAAATTGTAAGAGAAACCAAGGAACTCCCACAATCAGAAGACAATGACCGTTTCATACTCAAGATGTAGCACTGAAGAGTTGTGAACACACTTGATCATTTGCTCTTTCATTGATAAACATTCACAGAGTGCCTACTGTATGCTAAGAAATGACCAAGAGCTGAATTTACTTATTTATTTTATTCTACAGAAGACATTTTACTTCAAACAGCATTTTGAATTTCTACTTTACAAAAGTCCTAAAAAAGCCATCGTTCCTCCATTTTGACTTTCTTTACTCCTTGTGCATGAAAATGATTCCCTCATTTACCATTGTGACTTCTATGCCTCCTGTGTACTAAAGAGTATCTCTCTGTGGGATCAATGCCCATGTGAAAGAGGCAATATAAACACAGGAGAAGGAAGGCCTTAAGTCTTTTGAGGTAGAAGTAAAACAATACTTTCACCATTTTTTACTTTAAGTCTTGCTTTTATAGAATATCACAACCTCCTTCCCATGACAAAAGAAATAATTCATATTTATATAAATTCATAATCATCCTATGAAATGAAAATTATTGGATATTTGGGATTTGTAAAGGCATGGCAAAGGGAAAAATATTTCAATGTCAGATATTAAAATGCTGGCTGACATTAGTAATGGATATGTGTTCTAAGGAATTTAAGGAACACTAAAACCTTCCTCAGTGACTCCTAGACTTTGGCCAAAAGACAATGGGTGGCTTCTCAAGGCATAAATAACCATAAGTGACTGTACTTTTGTATGAAACCACTCAAACTAAAATGTATTATAGCACTGGTGCTAATGATCTAAAACTGAAGGTGGGGTGCTTGGGTGGCTCAGTCAGTTAAGCATCTGACTTCAGCCCTGATCATGATCTCAGGGTCATGGGATTGAGCCCCATGTCAGGCTTGATACATAGCTGCACAGTGGAAAGTCTGCTTCTCCTCCTCCCTCTGCCCCTCTCCCTGCTCATGCTCTCTCTCTCCCTCTCTCAAATAAATAATATCTTAAGAAAAAATAGATAGTAAAGGGATTGTTACTGTAAATAAATGTGGTAGGCCAATTTTGTCCTTTTAGTCATTTAGCATTTTTCTTGTAATATATGTTGTGGGTGGAAGTTAGGGGTTGTAGCCTATTATAACCACAAACCAAGGCATAAAGACCAACAGAAAAATAAAAATTTCAAGTTGTTAACAAAAACGATAGCCTCAAAAACCTATTATTTTTGTAATGAGCTTTTAAAAAGGAGAAATAATACCTAATAGTCTATACTTAAAATCCATTTCATTTTTACAAGTGTAGTTTATTCCAATATTTTCAACCTGGTAACTATATCCAGATAAATGCAAAAGTTATTCAACCTTAACACTTTAGTTTGATAAAGAGACGCTTATACTGTTATTTGAATAATGTTAATGTTGGGAATGTTTACGATAGCAAGCAATAGATCCAGACCATATTGTCAGCTTAAACATCACCAGAATGAGAGAATAATGAATGCATTAATTCTAAGTTGGATATCAAGTCCAACTGAGCTCTCCATACATTTGCTGGGTTCTCTTCTTCAAATGAAAGATTCTTATTTCATTTGCCTATAAACAGATACCTTCTGTAAGCAATGAAGGTAAGCAGTATGGCTGGAAATGTTTTTCTTAGAACTTTCTAGAGTAGAATGATAATTTAATTATGTCAATACACCAATTCAACAAAATGAATGATAATGATGAAATCTTAAGCGTTAGACCTAATGTCAAAGCAAGTCAGTAAATAAGATCTGCTAGTTATAGTTAAATTTGGATCACTAGTTATTCATACTGCTTTCATTAAATAACTGTCTTTCTCTATTTTCAGAAGAGATTTTAATTAATTAATTATTTAATTTTTTTTTTGTATATTTTTATTGGAGTTCAATTTGCCAACATATAGCATAACACCCAGTGCTCATCCCATCAAGTGCCCCCCTCAGTGCCCATATCCCAGTTATCCCATCTCCCCATCCACCTCCCCTTTCACTGCCCCTTGTTCGTTTCCCAGAGTTAGGAGTCTCTCATGTTCCATCACCCTCACTGATATTTCCCACTCATTTTCTTTCCTTTCCCTTTTATTCCCTTTCAATATTTTTTATATTCCCCAAATGAATGAGACCATACAGTGTTTGTTCTTCTCCAATTGACTTACTTCACTCAGCATAATACCCTCCAGTTCTATCCACATTGAAGCAAATGGTGGGTATTTGTCATTTCTAATGGCTGAGGAATATTCCATTGTATACATAGACCACATCTTCTTTATCCATTCATCTTCCAATGGACACCAAGGTTTCTTCCACAGTTTGGCTATTGTGGATGTTGCTGCTATAAACATTGGGGTGCAGGTGTCCTGCCATTTCACTGCATCTGTATCTTTGGGGTAAATCCCCAGCAGTGTAATTGCTGGGTTCTAGAGTAGTTCTATTTTTAACTTTATTTATTTATTGACAGAGAGAGATAGAGAGAGAGAGAGAGAGAGAGAAAAAGATGGGGGAGGAGCACAGGGAGAGGGAGAGAGAATCTCAAGCTGATTCCACACCAGGTGTGAGTGCAGAGTCTTACACAGGGGAGGGAGGGGGATCTCATGACCCTGAGGTCATGACTTGAGCCAAAATCAAGAGTCCAATGCTTAACCAACTGAGCCACCCAGATCCCCACTTTCTTTCTCTATTTTTAAGATAGGTCATGTGATTCCAGCAATTCAATTTCATTATGACTATCAAGTATCCTGTGAAGAGGAAGGAATTAAAAGTAGAAGCCTGGTACATTCTCCATTTCTCCAGCAGCCTGACTTCTAAGCCACAACTTTCTCTCCCTAGCATGCTCACATGAGTCTTCAGAAAATAGTAGGATACATCTCATGCCCATTCCAGTGTAATTGCTTTCAGGGAAAGGACTATGGTATGGGAAGTTAAGACATGTGGGATGGAAAACAAACTAGCTAAATGTTTTCAGACCTGAAAGAGATCTCATATAACTTGAGTCCTGGTTATGATACAAAAAACTATTTATTCTGCTCCCACATGTACTGTTAAAAGTTATTTTGAAAGTAATTTTAAATAATTTTAGTTATTTGTAAAATGCCCTGACTTCTCTGAAATAAAGAATCCATGGAAAAGTGAATAAAAGAAAATTTAAATGTCCACCAATGCTTAATAAGACAAAATCTTTCCAAATGGTATATAAAATTACTTTATACGTTGTCATTTGCAACTGAAAAAGTAATGTGCGTTTACCATTAATGGCTGCTACCATTGACTAACTTAATAATCAAAGGAAGAAAATTTTTGAGAGTACTTAAAATACTGACCAGGTCAATATTAGCAGAAAAGTGAAGTACTTTTGTTTATTTTATTAATAAAAATATGAACCACTAATCAAAATAGTTAAGGAAAAGCATGCATGACAATTTTCAGCTGTAGTTATATTTCATTTTCAACTTTGTCTGTAATCTCTTTTTTATATGTTACTCCCTTTGAATTTCTAAAATACATGTGAAAAATCCAGCATTCTGAGTATGAAGAATAGATAACCCATTATGAAGACATTCAGACATGGTAGAGATTTTTCATGTAAAAACAAACAAACAAATTGGATGCTTAAAATCGAATGCTTTAAGTTGATTAATCTGTAACTAGTGCACTGTTCTCTCCAAAAGTGTGAGCATTGTTAGGAGGAGAGTCCCATGCTAAGCATGTGTGACCTTCTGTATGGAGACACAAGTAGAATACTGGAGAAAAGAAGGTGGTGGAAGATGAGGAAATCTAACAAAGTCTCCACACTGATTAATCCTAAGCACATGTTCCTTAGCATGAACAAAACATTAACCACGTATGTAGAAATACCTACAATTTCATGCACTTACAAGCAAATGGATGGATTACTTTTTCATAAGCATGTAATATCACCCCTTTCTTTGGGAGAAATTCTAATGGAATTGCAAACTTCTTTGTCTTCAATTCTTTCTCAAGTCTTATGTATTCTGACACGGCTTAATGATTCAGTGCACTTCATCTTTACTCTATCTCTCTTAATAAAATTTAGATCTTAGCCAAGTTAAGAGAAGAGGGTCCAGCTAATCTCCCTAAGCAGTCATTTGCTAGTTGAATGAATTTTCCAATTGCACTGTTGATTCTTCACATTGGTTATTGGATCAACAACATATCAAGCCAGTAGTGATTCTAACGGCAGACATGCATTGGAAGCAGGCCCCTCTGTAATTCTCAACTCTATAGTGGATCAGTTAGATGGTCTCTAAGAAGACAAATTCTTTGCAGTGCCCTATTCCCAAAAGTGATAGAATGTAGGGTACACTTTGGCATTCACTGCACTTGAAATCCAAAAAATTATTAAAAAATAAACTTCTTTGTTTAATTGCAAATTACTTCCCCATATCATATTCATATGAGGCTAAATATAAATATAAATACAAATATAAATCCCTCAAATAAAATTTCTCTTTGCATTCTATGCAAGAGGGTTTTAAAGAATACTCAATACTTGAACCAACTCCATTAAATAACACAGAGTGTCAGTTCTGGATAAAAGTCTTCTCACAACCTGGCTTTCAAAGCCATTTGTTTCCCCATGAAAGTGGTGATTTAAAATAGATGAAAGGTCCTTAAAATTTCTCCACACAGGTTTCCTCCTATTAAGACATAAACATTAGGAGCCTTAGAAAAGATTCAAAACTGACAACTCAAAGATCATATTTGCAGATTTTCTTTTAAGAAATTAATTATTTAGATGTTTCTGTTACTTGACTTTTACTTGATGAATGAATAACTATATTTCTTCATAGATACTTTTACTAGAATGTTTTGAGATACACAGTCCCTTAAAATAGCCTTATTCTTTTCCAACTCTGCAGAGTTTATCTGCAAGAGTACTGTAGCATCAATGATTTCTGCTATAAATGTCATTTCTTTGGGATGAACTCTCTCCTTTGTTATTTCTTGGCAATGAGTGGTGGGGGAAGACTACTTTTCCCAAGGTTCATTGGAGCATTTTAATTTCATAATTAATACAAAGACGGTAGTTATTTTATAGCTAATTTTAATGCATTGTTGATTTGTTCCTGAGATATTCAAATGCCCAGCAATAACTACAGAACGTGTGTAAAGGCCAAAACGTGTATTAAATTATAAATGCCTTCTAAATCCAGGTTTTTCCTGAATTGCCTCCCTTTCTAAAATATGGTTAATACAAGGTTACAGACTTCCTGGCTTCTCCTTAGATATTGCTTCTCCCTAGTACTTTGTCTGGAATTATTAGTATATTTTCATGTACTAAGTTTTCCCACCATTTCTTTATATTTTCTACATTTGGGATCACTATTTGGGAGATTGTATGTGAGAAAAAATGTGTAAATATCCTTGCAAACAAGCAGCAGTTATAATCTAGAAAATGCAATAATAAACAATGGAGGTAAAGAAGAGAAGTGGTAACATATTAATGTTGAATCATTGTACTAGGAAAATAGAGCACCTGTTTTGTGTGAAGGTTAATCCTTTTAATAAGTCTTCAAATTTATTTATGTATTATTTTTGTAATCAGAACAAAAATACTTATCTCTGGCTAATGTGATTTTCTTCTTTATACTCTTTGTTATTTTTCCATAATGGTTTGTGCTATTTTAAATATGAAAAAATAAGAAAAGATTTAAGTAAAATAAGAAAAGATCTGGATCAGAGTTTTCAAGAGAGAAAGAGGAAGAAAGCAAGCTTAATGTCAAATATTGATCAGTTGTATAAAGTTGTTGATCAGCCAATAAAGTCAACCCACTGCCTGTTTTTTAAGTGAAGTATTATTGGAGAACACACACACACACACACACAAATTTGTCAAATTTACTAGCAAGAGAAATGTAAAATAGTAAAGTAGCAATATTTAAAAATGAACTTTTACAAATTTTATTTTTCTCCAAAATAATATCACAGATATGTTATTTTCTACTAATTGTGAATGTCTCTATAATGTCAGACTAGATACTAGGTAGAAAAACTTATTTGAGATCTAAAGCTAACTTCAAGTATCTTACATCTGGCCCAAGGGAGAAAAAGTAAACAATAAATTCATTCACTTAAAACAGAATGTCACAAAAAAGAGTGTTCATCTAAGGAACAGTTTGCCAATCACCAAATGGGATGACACTAATTTCCACATCTATGCCAAGACAAATAATTCAGTTTGCTTAGGGAGTTTTGATGATATATTATTAACAATAATATGTTAACATTAATATTATGGATAAATGGAAATCAACCTGAAGTTCTCAAATGCATTTTAACATAATGAATGTTCCTTTTTTGTGTGTCAATCTTGCTACCTCTACACAATGCATACATACCACATCTATATCACCAAGAATTATTCCTGAATAGAGGTAGAAATAACATTGTGATTAATGAATTATAAAAGTGACAGCATGTTAAAAGTGGAAAGATTCTTTACCAGCCCTTAGTTGGGGTTCTTCAAATATCCCTCAAGAGGACTCAGGAGACTATATTGTCATTGTAGATGGAAGATTGAGGCTTGTGAGATTGATTTACTCCAGGAAATGGAGTTAGTGTGATGGAGAAACTAGCCCCTGGCTTATTCCTTCTCCCTCACTGACTTCCTGCTACACACAGTATGGAATTTGTCCCAGAATATTAGATTTGCTTCAGTCTTCATTGGAAGTCAACATCAACCAGGCCCTGTTTTTTGTCTTGTCACAAGAGCTTATAGAATGCATTCTGGTGCAAGAAAGGACATTAAGCTTGAGTTCTAAAACTTGTTCTCGTGTTGGGTTGACCAGACTGTTAGGTGACCTCCTATATGGAAAAAAAAAATAGTATCTGAAACCTTGTTCTTAACATGGTTAAAACAAGATGCAGTACATCATCCTACTACCTTTCAGATAGTTTGATGTGCAGTTGATATAATTGTGTGAAGGCTCTTAAATTTCCACTTCATCCACTGACCATCTGTTGCTTGACTAATTGGGAGAGAAGGAAGACTTGGCGTCACCTAGTAGGTTATAACATTTTACGATCTGGGTTATTGTTTATGTATCTTTGTTTCATCAGACAGCAAAGGAGTCATTGTGTATTATCAAAAATGTCTTCTTAATCAACAACAGCATGAATAAATGATTACTAAAAGGAGAGTCATTTAATAGAGGAGGATGTATCACATGTTTTTCCCTTTGCTTACAAAGAAGATACAGCCTGCTTGGTGCTTACTCCCTTAGGGAGGTGTGTGGCAACAAAAAGCAAAAGTGACATACCTGGGGTGTGTTCTGCCTGGGGTTTTGTTTTTTTCTGGAGAAGCAGGAGTATGATGAACTTCACTGTACAAAATAAATTCCCAGAGCATTGCAAATATAGGCAGAGAATCCTACAGCCAGAGTCGCACGTTTTAAGATCATTTACAGCTGCAGTCAGTAATGTCATGGGTAAAAAAAACAAGAATAACAACAACACTCCCAACCAAACCTCCTTGGCATTCCCTCTGAGGTTTCAGGGCTGGTACAGACTTTTCTACTTAATATTAGCAATGTGGCTTTAAAAATACCTTCAAATGTATTGCCTCTCTTCCACATTCTTGACAATGCAGCTAAAAAGTCACTTTCTGTACTTCTTAAACTTGAGTTATAAAAGTGGTATTTGATTCACACTGATCAATATATGATTTTATGACATATAATCATAAGTAGAATTTGAATATCATATATCACCAAGGGGACTTTGAGACTTTACTTAAAAATGTTAACTTTAATTGTCACAAAATGAATCCACCTATTGTTAACATCAATTCTCTGTTGGACTATCTGGGTTTTTATTCTGGATCACCACTAACTAGCTGTGTGACCTTGCCAAGTTATTTAACCCCTCCATGCCTAGATGTTCTTAATAATGCCCTCTTCCTATTGTGGTCAGGAGAATGAAATGGGTTACTTCAGGCAGAGAGTTTAGTGTAGTGCCTGAGATATAAGTAATCAACAAATGTTAGCAGTTATTGTTATTTTTACCAAAACGATTCCTGTGGTAAGTACTCTGTGATAAAATCAAACAGAACTTCGAGATAAGAGAAAGACAACATTTGAAATATATATCTTTTTGAATTATAGTTTAATTATTTCAGGAGTTTATCACAGAAGAAAATAAATGGACCAAGGAATGAAAGTTTTAGAAGTCTCCAAATACAGAATTTATCCTCTTCCTTGCCCTTGACTTTCTTTTTCTGTTATGCAATTCTAGTCCTAGAAAATATTAGGCAACTCAGACTGTGTTTTTAGAAGAAAGATATTTTTGAGTCTTGAACATCTTTCAAGTTATTAGAAGTGCCATTTCAGTATGTTCCTGTGTTAATCCCAATATCTTAATTCATATATAAGCAACATGCTGTTTTAGAACCCTTTTGGCAATCGTAAAATGGGTATGAATAAATAGACAATGAGCTCCGATCAGAGCTGAAGGCTATTCAAATGCATTTGGTTGTCAGTGTTCTTTCAGAGGGGAAAAGAAATCCAGTATCAGAGGCAGAGGCAGGGACATGTGTGGTTGGCTGGGTACTTTACTCAAGGGACCAAAGAGCATCTACTTACATTCCTATAATATGTATCCTTCCCACCACCCTGACCAGGGAACCAGTGGAGCGGTGGGTTTGAGGATTGAGAAGGGCAATAATACTGAAATAACTTTGCACTACTCTGAGGTGTAGGCAATGCCTCTTCTTTGAAAGAGATGCCAACTGAATACATTTAATATGTTTGCCACCTCCCTGTCCTACTGCTTCAATCCGCACATTACCAACTGCTAAAAAGAACGCAAGAAACCTAGTAGAGAATTTCAATTTTGGTAAAGGCAAAAGGAAAGAAACAGCAAAGAACAAGAAAGATCACCACCACAGTGCTGGGTACAATTTTACATCTGAAAATTAAAACTATACGTGAAATAAGTTATTTTTATTACAAAAGATTAAAGACTGAAATTAACTCAAAGGAAACTAGACAGGCTGAATATACCAAAGCCAAAGAATGTGTGGCAAATATCACCAGAAATCTATCATGAAATTGACACTATTTTTATCATACAAAGATTTATACGCATAGAAAAAAGTCCCCCGATTCATTCTAGAATTCTAGAAAAAGTCTGACTATCAACATGTAAAAATGAAAAAGAAAAGAGAACTGTTTATCAAATTTTACTTCAGGATATGGATATAAAAATATTAAAGAAAACATTACCAATAAAATTAAGGCACTTAAAAATCAACCATAAACAGGTATGACTTATCCTAGTAGTATAGAGCTGCTTCAATATTACACAATGATCCAATATGTTTTTACTACAGAAAAAGTTTAACACAGAAAATATATAGCCTCAATAAAAATAACAAAGAAAGCATTTAAAAACTGGTGGACATTCTTAAATTTAAAATTAAATTTTAATTTTAAAATTTTAAAATTCTAAAAAAAAATAAAAAAAATAAAAATAAAAAAAAATAAAATAAAATTTTAAAATTCTCACAGTAACTGTGATTTCTTATGTATGTAAATATCTTCAGGATATCATTTTAAGTGAAAATAGGATGTTACAAAAAAAGTAAAGGTTTAAAGATGATATCACAGTATATTTCTACATTAAATGTGTATTATATATAATGTATATGTATGTATATATCTACATTTATATATCTCTATACAGACACATGCACACCCAAGCGCCTAGATTTCATAAAGTTACAAATAAAGCTCAAATGGTTTTAGATTAGGGCTCGTAGGAAACTTGATTATTTTCTACTTTTTTTCTCATTTTGCTTTGCAAAAGTTTCTATATGAATCTGTATTGGTTGTCATTTTTAAATATTTAATAACATTATTTTATTTTTTAAAGATATTATTTATTCATGACAGGCACAGAGAGAGAGTGGCAGAGACACAGGCAGAGGGAGAAGCAGGCTCCCTGCAGGGAGCCCGACAAGGGACTCCATCCCAGGTCCCCAGGATCACGCCCTGGGCTGAAGGCGGCGCTAAACTGCTGAGCCACCTGGGCCGCCCTAATAACATTACTTTAAAGTGTAAAGTCATAATCACTTATTTCCAAAAATGAGATTATAACATATACAAGCTAGTATTTCCAGAAAATTCTTAAACCTTTCATTTTGGTTTATCAAAAGTATGCACCTGAGATCTTTGAAAACAGTGATAACTCATACTTACAAACAATGTTTGTAGGAATAAGTAAGTTTTATGCTTAGGTGTCCTTAAGGTACTCATAACCTAGGTTGAGTAAAATAGACACAAAAACCACCAATTTGAAAACATTTTGATAAATGCCAAGACAGGCAAATATACAAACAGCCGGATGCTATATGGAGACTGATATTTAGTTCCTCAGCTGGAGTGAGCACCCTGTAGCCTCAGTATCTTTGCACATGCCAGCTCTGCTTCCCTACTTTCACAAAGGGTAATACCTTCTCAACCCTTCAGTCTCAGCTGTAATGGTCCTTGCCCTAAGTCTTCTCTTTCCTGACCGACCTAACTAAATAAAATCAGCCTCCTTTGTTGTTATTCCTTGTTCCTCCTTATAGATTTCATCCTGACACCTTCCCAAACTGCAATTACTAGTATTTCTTTTTCCACTCATTTCCTTTTACCAGTCTCCCTCAATGAGAATTGAAGGTCCTAGAAGGAAGGAGCATGTCTCTTTCACTTACTGTTGTGACTCAATGACTAATAAATACTAATAAATACATGATTGCATTATAGAGTAATAATATCTTCCTCCTCCATCAGTGAAATATTGACAATTATATATAGGGTCAGTTCAAAACTTTTATACCACTTGTAACATGTACAAATTACCTGTCTAGTTTATGTTCCCATTCTAGTTGTGTTATATTATCTATATTGTATACGCATGTAAGTATAAATAACAAAGGTACAAGTTTTCAATAGAATTTGGTGAGTGATTTTGGGTAAATTCCTTAAGGCCCTTCAGCCTTCGTTTGTTCCAGTATAACGTGACCAGAATCAAATACGTCTGTCCTTTTCCAGAGCTGCTCTCTGCCTCACTAGACTCATACATCTACAGAATTTGAACTCAAATCCTAACTCTAGCATAAAAGTTTTCTGTACTGGACATAAAGGTCATATCATAGAAGATTACATTTGAAAAAGAAAACACTTACAAGTTATTGTATTGGTCTTTCCCTTGCTCTTAATGAGGGTAGAAAACTTGTGACTTAATTTTCATATTATCTGGTAAGCTGCCTAGTACTTTTGGTAATGAGGCTGTATATAATTACATAGAAGGATAAGGTACAGAAGATATCATAGTCTCATATTATTCTGTAAGCATTTCAAGTGTTTTACCGATTTTTTTCTAAATTGACCACAATCCCTGACACAGTAAGACAGAGTGCACAGAATAAAGCATATTTGGTGATTAATGATGAATGTATATAGGCTTCAAAAAGTAACAAGTAATATGTAAATAGAAGGTGGTGTTAATGTATGTTTTTATCAGGATAATGATTATGATGACAATCACGTGGTTTTATCAACTAGATGGAAAAACAATAATATTGACATCTTGCTTGTGTATAAGATAATCAGTATTGGTATAAATGAAATACTCGTACATAAGGGTGTTCCACTGTTTCATTTTATCTTAAAATTGGGCATGATTAAAATAATGAGTGGTTTAATAGAAATCCCATTTCTAAAAAAAAAAAAAAATCCAACGCAAATACAAAAACAACACTTAATTCTTCTGTAGCAGCACTGGATCCCAGCTAGAAGCAGCATTCTTACATGTTTGGACAGAAAACAGTACTTCACTTATAAATAATGTTTTTACTTAAATAATCTCGAATTAAAATGAAACCTTTGGCCCTGCTAGTAATTAAACAGCAGTGCTTTATACTAGTCTTATTCTAAACATGCAGACAGAGAAAAACACTTTGCAAATAAAAGTATACACAAGCTGCAGTGTTTGGGTCCATTAGGGAGGAGAACACCTGCAAAGCTTTTACTTCCCCACTTAGGAGTGGTTGTTTTGTTTTTTTCTTTTTTTTTTTTTTTTTTTTTTTTTAGTGGGCTGAAGTGTGATAATACTCTTGTCCCCATATGGGAACCAGAGATTAGTCCCATCTAAAACATCCAGCACACTCAGCTACCTGCAAGCAATTGAGTAAGCTGGGCTTAACTGATGTGTAGAGCCTGGACGAGAGGCACTTGAAACAACCGGCCACATGGGGCACAGAGAGAGAAGGGCACTCACCAGTCCAAATACGCCATGTGCTTATTTGTCTCCTACGGGGGTGGAAGAAAAGTCACTACTCAGGGTGGCCCTATTCAATGGAGCGCAGCTGGAGGAACTGGTTGAGTCTCTCCATTGAAAACCCCATGGAACTGTGGACCAGTGGTCCCCCAGAGACTGCAGACAGAAATCTCAGGAGGACTCTCACCGACCTCATTCGCGAAGGGCATGGCCAGAGGATGCTGTTTCAAGCTTCTTAGCCTTGAGGCACAGTGACTTAGGGGGATGTGCACGTCCCTTTCTCTCCTGGCCGAGCAGGATTTGTATTTTGGTTGATGGCCCTCAGGAGCCTAAAAGCCCAGAAGAAACTAAAGGAAGAGTGGCTTGGGTTTCCCCCCATGTCACCACTGACCGTTCATTTGCAAATTGATGGCACAAAGCAGAAGGCGGCTCAAAATCAGATGCACTCAACGTCCCGTGAGCTATACATGCACACTCAGGTGCTCAGGAGTGTTGCAAGAGTAGTGAGTGACATCATCACACCTGTCACCTACACTGAGTACAGTGTCATCAAATTTCAGGCTCTTGAAGCTGTGGGAACTGTGTGAAATAAGCATGTTGGAGGTTTAAAAACCCTAAAATTGTATTGTTCTTCATTTTAAATGTATGTTGGGAACTCAATTTCTTTTTTTTTCTTTTAAGATTCTCTATTAATTTGAAAGAGAGAGAGACAGACAGAGAGAACAAAGGGGGGCAGGGAGAGGGAGAAGCAGACTCCCTGCTGAGCTGGTATCCCTCCCACCCTGGGGCTCCATCCCAAGACCCCGGGACCAGGACTGGGGCAGAAGGCAGGTACTTAACCTACTGAGTCACCTCACCCAGGTGCCCCATGAAATGAATTTCTTTATCACAAAGACTTCAGAATTTACAATTAAAACAGAAGCAGCTCCTTACAAATGCACCTTAGATGTAGCTCACTGGATTTTTGTCATGAGTCCCCATGGCAAGTCTCCAAAACATATCTACATGGGGCTACATTTGGCTTTCTATCTAGTCTGATAATTTATTCTCCATGCAGCTAATCCAGGGATCTTTCTCAAACTGTGACCTGAGTGGATCTCTCCCTTCCCTGCTTAAAGTTTTCCAGTGGTGTCCCATTTATATCGTTATAACATATAAACTGGAAAAAAAATAGTTTTTTTCCAATTTTTTTCCTTGCTTATTGCTATAGTCTTACTTCTTGGGGTTTTATCTTTTATCATCTTCAAATAATCTCTTCAGCAGTCCACACAGATGTGTGCTGTATGAAGTTCATTTACTCACCTTCTGTTAACATTTCTATGCTTTTGCATATACCGAGTCTTTAACAAATCAGTTCTTTTCAATCCTACCTGCAGAATAGAGTAATGAAAGAAAATCAAGGCTCTACACCAGAATTGCTAATTGATTTATTTGAGAATGAGGTATGGGCATTGGTTTTTAATACTTGTGGATTCTTAGGTGAATTTACAACTGTGACTCTCAAGTTTAAATATCTCTATTCCCAAGTTCACCAGTATAACTTTGGTCATTCTAACTGCCTCGGCCTCCCCCAGGCCATGCTAGAGTTATCTGTGTGATGTTGCTATGTCATTGTATTCACATCCTTCGCAGTACTTAATGCCTTCTAGTTCTCTTCTCTACCAGCAGAGGAATTTCTTATATCCTTGGTTCCTAACACTCAATAACTTTTAATATTGTCCAAAGGGTGAATTTGAATGTGAGCTCAACACATATTTGTTGAGTGTCACCCATGTAACCACCCCTGTACTAGTCCCTTGGTATACATGTGATCCATGGTACTTTGAGTTTCATGGCTTAGTAGGGAAGATACTAATTTAACCAGTTCACCACAAAATGAACCAGTTAATAGCAATCTAGGGCACAAAAGAAAACAAAATCATTTGAGTAGGTCAGGGAAGGCTCTTCTGTAAAGAATTTCATTCATGTTTAGAGCTAAAAGATGAGTCGAATTTTCCTGGACTCAGTAGAAGCAAGAGTCTTCTTGGCGGTAGATATAGGGTATGATTAAAGGTAATTTAAGTAATTGGAGTAAGGTTACCAATGATAGCAAGGAGCAGATCACAGAGGGCCTCGAAGGCTATGGTACAGTCACTGAATTCCATCCCAAATACAATGAGAAGATGTATTTACCAATAAGGGTTCCAGCAGTAAAACAGTAACCATTTCAGATGTCTCAGACTGAAGATTCTATCACCAAGACTTGATGACAGAAGTGAAAGGAAAGTGGAGAAACCAAAAGGAGGATAATGAAGCAGCTTATAGTTTTGGTGCACCTAGAAGACACTGCTTACCATTCTGCTGAAGGGATAGAGGGAAGAAGTGGTGTGGTGAAGCTGAAACAAGAGAAAGCCATGGTTGGCCTTCATGGCGATACCTGGGGTCACAGAGGAAGTGATACTGGACAGAAGCTGATATTACAGCTGGGATAGTGACATCTCATTTTTCACAACCTTGAGGAAACCAACCAGGAGGAGAGAGGCCTTAGGAAACAGTGCCCTGGAATAAAGAGCAGCACAGAAAACATCGCGAATGGATTTAAGAGCACACAGGTACACTATCAGGCTGTAATAAGCAGGGCGGTTGGGTGAAGATATGATTGGGCTTAATTGAAAATTCACTCGTGTCTGTACAATGTTGTAAGTAGAGGAGGAAAAGGGTAGAGCAGATTTAGGGAGGTTTCTATTGCAATGATCCAAGTGGTAGTTGAGCTAAGATGTTGGCGGTAGTGATGGGGAGAATGCTTGTGTTTGAAATATATTTAAGAGGCAGGGAGGAGCAGCAGGGATCATTTCTTGAAGGGAGAGGAATTTGAACTTTGTTCTTTATGTAATAGAGAGTCCCTGCAGGTTTTTGATCAGAGGAGATAGAAGTAGTGCTATCCATTTGAGTTAAGTTGAATGGATGAGACCCTCAAGACAGGGAAACCTGTTAAAAGGTTATTGCAATAGATCAAGCAGGAAAAATATCAATGTATCAAGGTAAACAACAAAACAAACAGGAAAATGAAAGAATAACAACAAAGTCTAAAGTAAATTTTATTTAGTTAAAAAATGAGTATGGAAATAAAATTGATTTTTAAAACCCTTCCCAATGTATTTCATTAATTTAATAATATCTGAACTCGATAAAAGTAATTTTATTAGCGTTATTGTTTGTAAGCCCGGAATCAACTGACATTTTGCACAGAGGCTAGTTCATTTGATTGATTTCGGTCTCAACATAGACGAGCAAGCATCAAGCCCTAATGACCGCCTATGATTAATTCCCAATTTATTCACTCTGATAGCATTTGTCAAATGCCAGAAGTGTATTTTTATTTTTAAAATACTAAGGTACTAAGAAAATAAATACCCAAGATCACCTGTTCTTCTTTAACCTAGGTTTGGACTAATATGTATTAGGGCAAGACACAATTTTCCAGAGATCCCTAAAAATCCTATAATTCTTTAGATCAGAGGTTAACAGTGTCCAAATTTTTAGAACTTGAGGCTCTGCAATCATGGTAATTTTCATTTTGTTTTTTTATTCCTCATTTAATATTTGAGGCTTATTAGGTCAGTTCTCTCATTCTTCACTCAACAAATATTTATTAGGTGTTTATTATGCGTCAGGGTCTCTGCTAGGCTTTGAGGATATAAAAATTAACAAATGAAGCAAAACTGCTTCCCCAAGTGAAATTCACATTCTCAATTAATGTTTGGAAGCTGTGTAAAATAATGGAATCCCCAAAATTCTTTTTGATGGAGATTGCCAAAGCTTGACATAAAATTTCAATACAGAAAAATATTTGAAAACCATCTATTTCAGCTCAATTTCTACAAAAGAAAGGAAATTCAGTTCAAGAAGACAGTAACAGAGGCTAGACATGTTTCCTTAGTCCTTTATATTATGCTGTCTCTATATTATTATCAGTTTTACAAATGCATGGCTTATATCACTGAGGCAAAGGTAACGGAATATCCTTTAACATCTATTCTAAATCTTTTCTATGTAACTCTAAAGTATGCACACATATAATGAATCCTTGCATTGAATCACCTCTTCGTTATATGACTGGATTCTATACTTTATTCTCTGGTCCATTGCACTTTTGTTTTTTTATAAAAATAAAATGCTTGTGATTTGTGTTGTATTTTCACTTTCTTTTTGAGTAGTAGGAACCTGGTTAGAAACACAGGTGTAGATTAATTCTGAGATAGTTTTGTGGCTTGAGAAACTATTATTAAAGTTGATAAACAAAGTTTATATACCAAAGATTCTAAGGAAATCATTTTCAGGATAGATTTTGTCTCTGGCAAATTCAGAATTAATGATATAGAAAGGAAATTAAAGGAAAATTCATATTCACCATCACTTACATTCCCACTTTTACAATGTTCATATATTAGAAGTTAAAAAAAAATAAAGCTTAAACTGACTTATCTTTAAATGGATTTTTATTCATTTTATTTAATAAGTAACTTTTTGTAAACAGCTATCCTTTATTTATCATTATGATCAGAGTAAGTAGCACATACTTTAGAATTAAAGTGTTACATGCTTTTATTTCTTATACCTCATTGAAGATATAGCCATTTGAAAGTTATGGTACTTAACTGAAAGTCCTGGAGACTTATAGTAGACACTTCTCAAAGTAGAGTGTGTGTGCGTGAGTTTGTGTGTATGTGTGTGTGTGTGTGTGTGTCACTTAAACATACATAAAACTAATCTATTAAATTAGGCCCAATGTAACAAACTAATGAGTTAAGTACTTTATTTTTAAAAATATTTTATTTATTTATATGAAAGAGAGTGAGGGAGAGAGAGCATGAGCAGAGGTAGGGGCAGAGAGAGAAGCAGACTCCTCAATGAGCAGGGAGTCTGATGCAGGGCTCGATCCCAGGACCCCAGGATTATGACTTGAGCCAAAGGCAGATGTTTAACTGACTGAGCCACCAGGTGCCCTTGAAGAACCCATCATTAAAGCATGAAAGAGAACACATCTTTGATACAGACTAAAAAGCCAAGAGTTCCAATTCACTCCTGTAGAAAACAAAAGTAGATATGTAGAATAATCCGAAATAATCTTAATAACAGAAATCAAACCCTATTTTCTCCTGCTCTTCAGTGATAAAGTAAATAGAATCAACATTTAAGAGAATGATTTAGAATGACCCTCCCTGGAAAGCCTCACTTTCTGAAAATATTTGTCAAAGACAGGCCCATCAGGGTGGAGGGAATGATGGATCACAGAGATACATGGGCCTAAGGCAGATATGAGATGTCCAAGATTAAGTGTGAAAGAAAAATCTAGGTCCTAGATACAAGAGGTGACACAAGGCAGTTTTCCTGTGAGCAGACTTTAGTGTAGTGAGAGTAAAAATCCTCTTTCATTTTTTATGTATGTCTGTTCAATGTCAAGTATGAACCATGAACTTTCCTAAGCACTGGCAATAGATCAGTAACGAGAGAAATACTTGATCCACCCTCATGGAGCTTGTTCTCCTGGGGTGAAGAGGTCAGTAAAAATGAACAATTTGATATATGATGGAATGATAGATAACATAACTGTTATGAAGAAAAATAAAAAAGGATAATTAGATAGTGAATAGCATGCTATTTTAGTGCAAGTTTTCTAGGAAGGACTATCAGACATATTGCCACAAACAAATACACAATTGTACAGTGAAACTTATAAAACACTAAAGAGAAAGAATTAGGAAAGACTTAAGTAATGGAGAGATAAAATTTGTTGATTGGAAGAATCAATATTATCAAATGACCATCTTCCCAAAATGTATCCATAGATTCAATACAATTTCAAAGAAAATACTTCATGGCTTTTTTTTCTTTCTTTTGGTAAAGATTCACAAGCTGATTCTGCAACTTTTTTTCAAAAATTTTATTTATTTATTTGACAGAGAGAGAGAGAGAGAGCAAGCATGAGAGTGGGGAGTGGCAAGCAGAGGGAGAGGGAAAAGCTGGATCCCAGGACCCTGGGGTCATGATGTGGGGCTGAAGGCAGATGCTCAACAGACTGAGCCACCCAGGTGCCCCTGATTCTGCAACTTATATAGGAATGCAGGGAATCTAGAATCGCCAAAATTAGAAGATTGACATTACTTAATCAGGATCAACTACAAAGCTCAAGTGATCAATGGTGAGTGGTACTGGTGTAAGGATAAACTTATATATCAATGAACGAAATTGAGTCTAAAAATAGAACCATATGTATAGTCATTTACAATAGCAATGCCAACATAATTCAATGAAGGGAAAGGATTGTCTTTTCAACCAATGGCTCTGGACAACCCAATGCTACCTAGAAGAACTGAACTCCATATTACCACAAACTCTGTGCCAAAAACGAACTTGGATTGGTTTGTAATCCCAAATGGAATGGAAAGCGTAAAACTAGAAAAACTTCTAAAAGAAAGCATGAGATACTATCTGTGCAGACTTTGAGTAGGCAGTCATTTCTAAGATAGGGAACAAAAAGGCATAAGGAAAAACATGGTTATACTTTATCAAGATTTTTAAAAATCACTTTTTAAAATACATTATTAAAATGAAAAACAAGGACATTCACTGGGAGAAAATACTCACATACTTCACATGACATACACATATCTGGAAAAAACCACGTATCTGGAATGTATAAGGAACCCTTTCAATTCAATAACTGGATAAAGGGGCACCTGTGTGGCTCAATCCTTTAAGTGCTGCCTTTGGCTCAGGTCATGATCCTAGAGTCCTGGGATTGAGCCCTACATCAGGCTCCCTGCTCAGCAGGGAGTCTGCTTCTCCCTCTGTTCTTCCCCCCACCACTTGTGCGTACTGTCTCTCTCTCTCTCAAATAAATAAATAGAATATTAAAAAAATAAATATAGCAATGATTTTCACATATATTACTGCAGAGGATGTATACAAACCACCAATGCACATGGGAAAATGTGCTTCACATCTTTATTCTTAAGTGTAAGCCAAAGCATAATGAGATATCATTACACACTCATTGGAATGACTAGAATTTAAAATACTGACAAAAACAAGTGTTGGCAGAGATACAGACTAACCGTGACTCTAACTGTTGCAGGAAAAGTAAAACAATAGAACCACTTGAAAATTAGCAACTGTCTGTAATGTTAAGTATACACTTACCTTATGGCTCAAGTACTTCCACTCCTAGATACTCACTCAAGATAAGTGAAAACATGTCCACAAAAGCTTGCACAAAACTAAATCTACAATTTTTCATACACAATTCTAGTCACTCAATAATATATATGTTATGTATATAATATATACATGATATATACATACATATATAAATACATATTTAAATTTTTTTAAAAGAAAAGGAAAGACAACAAATGACCAAAAATTAAGACAAAATATAACAGAAACATGCGCAAGACTGTCTGTAGTTTGGAGTAATAATCCTCATTCTTTCACTATGACTAATTAACATGTTTAAGAAATTTTGAAAGACTTGAAGAATTTTATCAAAAGTTGAAAAACTCAGGGACGGCTGGGTGGCTCAGTGATTGAGTGTCTGCCTTTGGCCCGGGGCATGATCCCAAACTCCTGAGATCGAATCCCACAATGGGTTTTCTGCATGGAGCCTGCTTCTCCCTCTGCCTGTGTCTGCCTGTGTCTGTGTCTCTAATGAATAAGTAAATAAAAATCTTAAAAAAAAAAAGTTGAAAAATTCAAATGGAGATTCTATAACTGAAGTATCCTATGGAAGGCAGATTTCTAGATGGCCTCTTGCATTATTCCTGTACATTAGGACGTATGGCTAAAGGGACTTCTCAGATGCAATTAGGAATATTACTAGTTGATCTTAAACTAAGGAGGTTAGCCAAGTGAGACTAGCCTAATCACATGGGCAGTTTAAAAGCAAAAGTTTCTCTGGTAAGTGGCAGAAAAAGAAGTCAGAGATTCAAATTATGGGGACGAGTCAACTTGCTATTCCTGGCTCTGAGGTTGGAAGGGGTCATTTGTCAAAAATCCGTATGATTTAGGAGCAGAAAGCCTTCATCTGATGGCTGAAATGAAATGGGGACCTCTGTCTTTTGCCAGCAAGGAGTTGAAAATGACCAAAAATCTGAAAGAATTTGGAATCAGATTCTTCTCCAGAGATAAGGGCCCCGTATGGCCCACACCTTGATTTTGATCCCATAAAACCCTACATAGAGAATTCAATCAAAACCATCCATCAGAAGCTTTAGCCTACAGAACCATAAGCTAATAAATATGTGTTGTTTTAAGGTGCCAAGTATGTATAGCAGTAGAAAATAAATACACATACAATAAGCTGGAACCAGGAACTCAGATGATTTAATGACTGATTAAATACAATTTAGTAGAGCTCTAAATAATGATAAAGTACAAATGATGAATTGGAAGGATAGATAAAATAAAAATTCAGACAAAATCACACAGGAAGAAAAACGACCAACAACACAGAAAGGGGCTTAACATGTGGGAAATGTAATTATAGTCTCAAAAGAACAAGAACAGGACTGAAGCTGTTTAAGAAAATATAATGGTTAAGAATTTTCCAAAACTGATAAGAGATGAAATATATATCCGGCAACAATATTCAGAGGTGAGGGTAAATAAACCAGTTTCACATAAAGATAAATTGATGATTCATTCAGAGAGGAGAGAAAGAGAGAGAGCTTAGGTAGATATCCTGATTTCAAACAAATATAATTTAAGGCAAGGTAATTGTAAAGTATAAAGTGGGATGCTTGATGATGATTAAAGTCTCAATACACAAGATGAACTTACTCTAAAGTTATGTATAATTAAGCATATGCCATCAAAGTATATAAAGTGATAATTTCCAAAACAAAAAGAAGTCAAAGACCATATAGTGGATTATTTTAGCAACCCTTTCCCAGTAATAGGATGAAAAATCAGACAAAAAAATTGGCAAGTGTAGATTTGAACAGTGTTTTTGACAAGTATGACCTAATTGGTAATACGTAAAACACCAAATCAAAAGAATTACACAGTATGTGCCAACATCCATGGAGTTTTTACCAAAATTGACCCTATGCTAGCCCCATTAAACAACAAATGCCAGAGGACAGAAACTATATGACCTATGTTCTTTGACATGATATAACTAAAATACATCTCAGTGATGAACAGCTATTAAGAAAAATCTCAAAGTTTTAAAAATTAAGTAATATTCATTGATTAAATAAGAAATAAAAATGAAAATAGAAATTAGAATCTGCACTGTGATAAACACATGTTATATCAATTCTGTATGATGCTATAATAATGCATAGAGTCATTTTGAATGCATAGGTTAGAAAAGAATGAAGTTGGAAATCAATAATCTTATTTGTTTCAAGAAGTCAGAATGTAGACCACAACTTAAAGCAACTAAAAAGACAGAAATAAATAATATAGAGTGGCCACTAATGAAATAGAGACTACCTTCCAAAGGACTGAATAAAAAAAGACTTCGAAAACACTACTAACATTATTAAACAGCAGGCAAGGCTAATCTGGGTAAAGAGAAGGCACCCAGAGCAAACGCAATGAAAAAAGGGTCGGCATTAAGAAATTCTATGAATATTTAAAAAAAATTTAGAAGGTTCACCATTGTAACATTAAATTTACAAACCTGAGAATTAGTTCTTTTCTTAGAACAATAGACCTCGCCAAACTGTCATTTTGGTAATTAGTTTTGGTAATGCTTAAAATTGTCTTACTTTTTAAAATTGTAGTACAGAAATAGTGAAAAAACTCAAGCCCCGTATCTTGATAGTCCTTGTAGCAGAATCACAAACCAAGTTGCAGGCAAAGCCTCACCATGTCTTCTGTGCAGAGCTTGGGATCTGGATTTGGGAGGAGTGAGAAAGACATGGATGTGGTCACTTGAGTGGACTCAGAAAATTCTGGGAATTTTGTACCTCCAAATTACCCTGAGCCTGCCTTTCCAGCAAAAGCGGCTGTCAGATGTGATTTTCTTCTTCTGGAGGTGAAGACCTCACATGACCCCACCTCAAACAGCTGTTTGCAAGAAAAGTCCTATTGTCTGCCCTCAGGCTTCATATTCACTGTCTCTTTTTCATTTCAGACCTATAACCGGAATCAGAGACCAACAGGCACAGGAATACAAGTGCAAAATAATTACAACACTGTGACAATTTATGTTACATATCTAAGAAGTATGTGCGGAATTTCTTTTAAGGGCATAAAGCCAAGGAGATGGAACATAAAGTTGGATCATATCAAATTTATCTACGGGAGCACATTCACTTGAGATTCTAGAATCTGTGTGCACTGGCTAAAGAAAGGGAAATGTGACGGTAGGAAAAGGAATTTTACAGAGAACAACTTCAGGCTAATTCATAGTTCTAGGAAGGAAAACAAGAGCTCATAATTTTGTGTGTGTTTTTGTAGATATTAACCAATACTTCCCTTTTACTGAACTGTTTTTATAAGAATAATGTCGGTAGTGTTTAATTTAATAATCTGTTTTTAGATCACAGCATGTTCAAGTGGGATCTTGGCTGAAGAGGAATTAGCACCCCCAGAAGTGTGTATTGTGAATAATAGCATGTGGATCCCCTTTTTGTAAGGTTTCAGAGCATATTTGTTTTATTTACAGTTGAATCATGTTAAGAGAAAAACATAAACTTGTTTTGATGGGATTGAAATCTAGTCAGAGTAGAAGAATAGCAAAGGGTAAAGTCACAAAACTACAGCATAAAAATAGCAAAGGGTGAGTGATAAAATGAATGTGCATTTGTTTGTTTGCTCCCAGGTCTTGTCTCCTTTCCACTTGAAGGGGATGGCTGCATGTACACTTGCCTGTTATTTCTGGTTATGTTTGGCCAGTTTGGCCAATGGGGGATACGGATAAGAGATTGATTGGAAGGGAAGAACCTGGGTCTTCCTACTCTGGTCTTTCTCTTTCTATGTCAAGTAGCAGAGTGATTCATTAATTTGAAACAAATTGGTAGCTCTCCGTCATCCTTCCTCCACTCTTCTTGTGAATGAATGGTCTTATGTCACTCATCATTATATTTTATATACCTCAGCAAATAGTTGTAGGTTTTTTATACAAATAATTCCTATTTGTTTTGATTCCAGGATTGTCTATATTTAGTAATAGGTTTGAATGGAATTTTCTTCCATGGCAAACACCAATTCATTTTAGAAAATCTATTGACTTTTCATTTATTTTTTAGTGGTCAGTCTTCTTATTGAACTTTTTTGTTAATATAATTTTGTGAGTTTTTTTGCTGTTGATTCTCCTAAGTTTTTCAAATGGATAAAGAAGATGTCTGTAAATAGTGAAAAGTTTCCTTCTTTACAATGGTTATATTCCTCATTCATTCATATATCATATTGCAATTGTCTCCATTGAAAACAGGCATCCATCCTTTATTCATAATTTAATCTCTCATCTCTCTCTCTCTCTCTCTGTCTCTTCGTCTTTCCCTCTCCACTGAGTATATACAATGTGTTATTTTGGAATTAGGTACCTTTCATGTCAAGAACAGGTCCTTCTAGTGCCAGTATAGGTATAGGTGATATTTACACTATTTTATTTTAATTTTAAACATTTGGGGCAGATTCTTACACCATTGAAGTAACTATGAATGTCATTATTTTTGGCTTATGTAATAAACAAGCTTAACCTGTTTCCTAAGTAAATTATATTTGCAATGAAGTATTAATCTTTTTACATATTTTATTTTATTACTAATATTTTAGTTAAAATGTGTTTTATCAGGACAGTGTGTTTTCAAGGTTTTTCAGATTTTTTTTTCCGGTCAATTTTTGGTATCATGGTTAAACAGTAATTTTACAAATGGTGTTACAATTTTTATTTCTTTTTGTGCTAGAGCAATTTATACATGGTGGGAACTATTTTTTTCTTGAAGGTTCGAAATAACTACTTTTACTCTTCATTCTAGGATGTCACTATTCCAAAGTAGACCTCTGGAGGGAAAGGGTTATATTAAAAATTAATGGAAAATAGATTCAAAAGTTTGATGAGGCCAACTGCAGATTTGACCAGGATGTTCAAGGTAAGGTGAATTTGGCTAATTAAGGTTTGGGAATGAGGGGAGAGACTGGCAGAGACCAACTTCAGAAATGCCATAGGAGAATTTTAAATAAGATTTGAGGATAATCCCACATGAATGAGAGAGAAGCTAACATTCTAATAATCCATCTAATCATTGTTTGCCATAGAAATAGTGAAATGTTAACAACCATTCAAAAATCTGTTTCAGATAAAATTGTATCAATAAAAAGTAGCAAACAGTTTAAGTAAAATGATGACGTATTTTTGAGCACGTCAGCATTGTCCTATTAAATACATATGCATTATCTTATTTAGTTCATAAGAAATATTTATGAAATAAATCTTGTTATTATGCATTTTATGAAAGCCAAAGCTTTATGAACTTTAGGAAACTGTTCAAAGTCTCAGTATTTATTAAAATGACCTGTTTTTTTGTCCAAAACTGTATTACAAACAAAAAGACTGCCTGGAGTATTATTTAAATGACTATATTAATAAAGCAAGACCTTTTTGAAAGGTTATTGATTTAAATCTATAATGAAACTGAATTCTAAGGACAAGATCTAGGCCCATGTCATTCTCTAATATTTTTCGTTTCAATCTTTATGTTTTTTTGTCATAAGAGATAATATTTCAATTTCAGAAATATAGAATCAATGGGAAAACTTATCTCCACCTGGAAAACATACAGGAGCACATCTGCCTGAAACTGTTGTATATGATGTTATTCTAAATGTTATTAATATGATTGTAATTTTCAAATAAAATAATAAAAACCATTAAGGTGCTGTATACACACACATAGTATGGATGTGAATTCATATATATATTCATGCATATATGATGTATATTGTTGAAGAAATAACTAATTCAATAAGGAGTTCAAAGGTATATCCCAGCTAAGCAAATAATTATTTTACTACATGTTTTTCTGAATGGGTATTTACTGAGTTTCCTAACTCATATTTTTTTTCTCTTGCAATTATGAGTGTCGTGTTTTATGAGACATTTGCTTCACGTGAAAGAGCATGTAGTTTTCCCATGATGTTGTCTGGATCTAAGATAACAGACAGCACATTTAAATTATAACTAAATTATTCTATTAGCCAAGATCGCTTCGGGATAATTTTAATATTTATTTTCTCTGAATTTTTCCTTTTGTATTGGCAGAGCTTGGACGGTGGGAGCTGGAATGAAGAACTGATTGAAAAGGACACTTTTGGTAACTTTTACTTAGATGCTTTGTTAAAAAACAGTTAAAGTCCTGTTTATGTTGCAAATCTGAACCAGAACCCTCTGCCAGACTGGAACTTCCTGACACGGTAAGCATCAGGTAGCTTTCTGCCATATTTTCAGCACATCAGTACTCCATATGCTGTAAGAATGTCACTAAAGTCTGGCAGCAATTTTGAAAGGCTCTTGACATGTTGTTTGGTGTCATTCCCTAGTAGGAAGTGCCTGGGGTTGTGGCTGGAAGAAGGGGGAAATTGTGGCAACTAAGAAACACAAAAGCCTAGCAAAAATGACTGGAATATGCAAAATGTTTCTAGAAAGTAACAGATGCAGATGCTTTATGGCTGGGAGTCGGATGGAGAGAGAGGAAGAGTGTGTTTGCATATGCATGTGTATGTGTGTGTGAGAAAGAGAGAGCCCACAGAATACAAGTTTCCCCCAAATAACTATTGATCAGATGCTCTTTAAATACAACTGAGAAGCAAAATGTCATGATCCTCATATTAAGATGTGAGGTTCTAGTTCTCAGAAACATTGAGAGACGCCTGGGTGGCTCCATGTGTTAAGCATCTGACTTTTGATTCCGGCTCAGGTCATGATCTCAGAGTTGTGAGATCAAGCCCCGCATCAGGCTCTGTGCTCAGTAGGGAGTCTGCTTGAAATTCTCTCTCTCCCCCTCTGGCCCTCACCACTCGCTTACTTTTTCTAAAATAAATAAATCTTATTTTTTTTTAAATTCAATTGGTAAACAGTGAATAGAATTGTAGAAAATGTTCCAGTCGATACTGGTCACAACAGGTCAGTGACTTACAGGCCAGCCTTCTCAGTTACCTTCCACCTTCTCTCGAAGCGCAGACAGGTTTGTTTGTAAGAATCTCACCTCTCTATCCCACTTAGCAATATTCAGTGAAGTATGTGCCCCATCCTCAGACTACTCACAAATAGTCATTAGTACCTCTGCTGAGTCACTAGCCAAACCATTTGCCATCTTTTCAGCAGTAAACACAAAAATTGTTCTTTTACTTCAAGGTTGGACAACTGTAACAGTTTGCTTATGAATTATGGCTACTGGTACTGGAAGTGAGAAAGGATGTGAAGGCAATTTACTGTTCATAAAACCTGACAACACAGACACTGGAACTCTCCTGGAATGTTTTGTAATGGTGCTCAACGTTTCTGGAATATTAATATAGGCTACCTTAATGATACTTTGGTATAAGTTGTTCTTCTGTTGTAAAACTTACCTCAAAATCCTTCACATCATATTGCCTTAATTATAGAATATTCTGTAAAGGTCAAAATTTCTACATGAAATGGCATAAAACTTATATAATTAATATCAGGCCATTGACTGACTATTAATGCTTACACTTATTTATGTTATTTTACTTTTATCACAAGAGTCTTGAAGTTTCTCTTTGTTAAGTGTTTATTGTACTCAGCATATTGTGCTTACCATATAGCATATACTCAACATTATTACTGTTTACATATATGATTTGATAATACTTTGGGAGATCCTGACTTACTCATTTTCTTTCCTTTGTGAAGATTCTTACGAATGCATTCAAGTTTCTAATGCTAAAACCAGTTAAAATGGGTTGGTTTCATCATCTTTGTTAGCACAAAAAGTTTGAAAATATGCATATAGACTGTGACTATAGGACTGAGAAAAAGAAGTACATTTTAAAAGAGTTTGTTATTCATATGTGAAGATCATCCTGTATGGAATTCCTCTCAACCTCTCCCATTACATCTCCAAGTCTCTTGTATATTTTAGTACATTTCATCATTTAAGGCTGTATGGCATCTCTCTCAGAAAAAAAAAAAAAACAGCAACAAAAAATCTTTCCAGCAAATAATTATAGAAATTCATTCAAAAAACAAAATGTTAGCACTAAGGATATTGAAAGAACCAGCTAGTGGGAAAATCAAGTAGTATTGGTTTCCTTCAAATTAAAAAAGTGGATTTTACCTACATCTAAGAGTAAGATAAGAATTTGGTTTAAGGGATGCCTGGGTGGCTTAGCAGTTGAGCATCTGCCTTTGGCTCAGGGGGTGATCCTGGAGTCCTGGGATTGAGTCCCACATCAGGCTTCCTGCAAGGAGCCCGTTTCTCTCTCTACCTATGTCTCTGTCTCTGTTTCTGTGTTTCTCATGAATAAATGAATAAAATCTTAAAAAAAAATTTGGTTTTAAACATAGCATACCAACAAAACATAATGTGTATCAGCCATTGAAAGAATGTGTGCCACTCTTGAAAGAATGGCTATTATTTCCAGCAAGTCATAAAGTTAACTGTGAAATAAATGAATACGTATTTTTTAAATGCCGACTCATAAATATTACTATGTAAATTTATCCTAATAATCTTAGTGAGAAACTTGATTCAGTGATATGAATTAGTATAAAACAGCATATTCAGGGAGGCCTGGGTGGCTCAGTTGGCTGAGTGTCAGACTCTTGGTCTCAGCTCAGGTCATGATCTCAGGGTTCTGGGATCAAGCCCTCCATCAGGCGCCACACTCAATGGGGAGTCTGCTTAAGGATTCCTTCTCTCTCTTCCTCTGTCTCTCCTCACTTTGTGTCCCCCTTTCTCCAAGCTAAATAAATAAATCTAAAAAATAAACATTATTTTCAAAAAGTATTATAAGGTAACTTAGAGTAGATCTTCCAGTAGAAAGTCAAAGCAATTGGTATTTTATTAAAATTATTATTCATTACCTATTTGAAAATAACATGAGAATAAGAATAACAGGGAAATGTCATGTGCTAGAATTTAAAATTTGAGTGTATTACTAACCTGGCATGAACAGGAATAAAAATTCAATGGAACAAAAAGAAAAAAGAAAAAAAATTCAATGGAACTAAATAAATGTTTTTAAATATCTAAATAAATAAAATTGTGTTTAAATTCAGAAAATACCATCCATAAAATGAAATAAAATATGAATGAGCTGGAAAATTGATGGAACTTTGAGATTGGTGGTCAATATCAGACAGCAATGATTATAATTTTGTTATACAACAAATTGCCTTAGTATCTAGGTCTGTACTTTAGGTGAGTTTTGAAAGTAAAGCTTTTATAATACATTTAATTTGTTTTGTTGTTTGGGGTATTTTAATGGATGACTCAACAGTGAGTCCAAGAACACACACACACATACACACACACATCAATTAGCTCAAAAAAGAGCATCTAAAACATCTGTACTAGAGAAAGAAAAAACTGCTTTAAGGCAGAGAAATGTATAATCAATATTTACCACAACAATGACTAATATACAAACAAAAGAAAAACAGTAGTTTAACATCATGCTAGCGATAAAGAAAACCAATCTTCAAAAATTAAATTATTTAGAGAAACTTATAGTTGAACTTAAAAATCTTTTACTCAAAATGTGAGAAATAACTGATTAATAGAGGATCTAGTTGAGTAATTAATCAGGCGTAACCTGTAGGAGTTGCTGAGGTGTGAAATTGATTTGGGAGGATTTAGGTATCTAAATTTCTTTTTTTTTTTTTTTAGAACATCCATTCAACTAGAATCTATTACAGCTTTTATTTTAGAATAATATTTTCACTGTTTCAGGAGCTACAACCTCAAACTTTGTGTAAACTGTTTGGATTCTCTGGATTTAGTGTTGTATCTATTTACATTTCAAGCATTGCCTATGGCAGGCATATAATAGGTCTTCATTATGTTGGTGGAATGAATGAATACATTCATAAATGCAGACACAAATGACTGTTTTGCAGCTTCCTCATGGTAAACAAGTATTTAAAGCCTACTATGTATAAGGCACCATGCCTCGTGTTTTGAGAAGAAAAAGACATGTCTTCTGCACCAAAGAACTTAAAATCTACTTAAGTAGATGACAAGGGTAAAAGTATATATGAAATAATCTAGTTTGGTTAATATAGTAAATAAATGCAGAGCAAGGAAATGGAAGCACAGGTAGGACATATTAGAGAACATAAAGGATTATAAATGCCCTGGATGGTTTGCTAGGACAATTATTTTATTTATCAAAATATCTGGAGAATAATATTATAAAATAAAAATGGAACCCACTGCAAAATAATAGATGAAGCAGCAATTTGATTTTCAATTTTGAAATTCTCAATTGAAAGGAAGTGTTCAGATGAAGCAGGTGAAGCAAAACCTGACTTTGTGAGGTTATACAACTATTTATTGTCAGAGTCTAGAAAGCTAGGGTGAAAGGGCTTCAGGCCAGGCTAGACTTCAAATGACCCTTAGGAATGAAAATGGCAATCAGAGAAGCCCAGAAGGAACTTCAAAGTCCAGGTCTCCATATGGATCTGTGGTTCTTCCACGATTCCACAAAGACAGTTCCTATCACCTAAACCCAGTCGATTTCATCCATGTGTCATATCTCTTTTTGTATTCTGGTAAATTTCTCCAAAATGTGTGCCTGAAAATATTAATCTTACTCTGTAGCCAATAAATATGGGGAATGCTTTACCAAAGGTAGAGATTAATGGCGCGTTTAACTGTTAATTTGAAATATACCTATACACCCCCTCCATTTGAGGGTTTTTTTTTTAAGATTTTTTTTATTTATTTATTTATTTATTTATTTATTTATTTATTTATTTATTTATTTATATGAGAAATAGAGCAAGCAAGGAGAGGAGCAGAGGGAGAGGAACAAGCAGACTCTGCACTGAGTGCGGAGCCCAATGTGGGACTCAATCCCAAAACTCTGAGGCCATGACCTGAGCTGAAACCACCACTTGGATGGTTAACTGACTGAGCAACCCAGGCACCTCTCCACCTGAGATTTTTATATTGAGACCAAAAGCATTTCAAGCATCAGTATATCATAAAACATGGCTTCTCAAAAAAGAAATAATAGGTCATTGTAAAATATTCATTATCATATTTTCCTTTACTTCTTAACCATAGGGAGATAAATTCAATTGTAAAGCCTTTGCTATAGCAGAGTAAAAATAATGTACATTCAATTTTTTACTTCAGAGATCTAGCATGAAATCAGATGGCATATAATGTCGAGGTAGAACTACACTTATTTTTATCCAGTTTAATTTAAATATAGTATCTACTTACAAAATGAAAAGGTTAAAAGTAATGCCACATGTTGCCAATATGGCTATGAGCCTTCCCAGTGGCTAATATTTGACCAATGTTGCAATACATTTTAATAATTGTAAATTAAGCTTTAGATTCAAATTGTTTGATTTCAGACAAATTTAAACATGTAATTTTGTTTTATGGTTGTAGATTATTTGTTTACTTAGTAAACAAATAATAATATAGGAGGGGTCTCTTTTCTATGTATCTTTATTCATGGAATGTTTCTCTATTAAACTTTGTAAAGGAACATTGCAACACAACTTTTGTCCAGGAATTAAGTCTTTGCAATTACACCAAGCACTTACCAACACACAAAAATATATATATAAGAAATAAAAAAGCAAGTGTTTGCATGTCAACAAGTTGCCTAACAATCAAGATCAATAAACAAAACCATAAGGCTGCAGAAGAATGCTCCCCCCCTCCTCCAATTCATAGATGAATAGAATCAATGCTTGAGAAAATTTCCCTGGAGGGTACAGGGTGGAATTTGGAAACTGTAAAAGGAGCAATGAAAATGAGAAGAACAGATGGAAGCTATTAAATCAGAATAACATTGCCTCTTACAAAGACTCAAATCAAATGTCATGAACTTCTATTATTGACAACACAGGCAGGCAGCATAGTTATCTGTGGACCTTAAAAATATATTATATGCAATATCACACTATAAATAGTAGTAAATTCTGTCTCAGCAAAGTGCCATGCACCTGGTAGGTACAAAGTAAAGACTTTTTTGATGATGTTATCCTAATTTTAATAGAGTCACGTGTCTAGAAATGTTAAAGAATAAAGATCGCCAAAGTACTTGGAATACATTACATATTGTAAAACTGCAGAAATAGTTAAACAAGAAACATATTTTAAATGTAAAGAATATTTTAATTCATTGCAATGACCTATAGTTTTAGATAAAGAGGTATTTGAAGCTTTGATATAGTTTTAATGTTTTAAATGCAATCACCAGTGATTCTTATTTCTTTATCAGAAATGATCAAAAGCCCTTGGCACATGCTTTCCACCTGGATTCCCTCCTTGACCTCTATATCCTGAATGGAGCATTTTAACGCCTTAGGAAGGCATGAAACTATTGAGAGATTTGCAAATGAGTTTCTTCAAATGGGGCACATGGGTCTGCAGGTCATGTTGATGTACTTGCTCAGTCTCTTCTGCAGACATGTGTTCTCTTGATCTCCCACTAGCCCAGCTGTCGGTGCACATGTGAGCACAGATGAAGTTCTAGCAATTCCTTGCCTGTTTCCCCCACCTGCTTGACGTCTTCCAGTGGACACTTTTAAGTGAATAGCTATGCTCCTCTTTTTACAACTCATTTGAAAGTATATTTCCCCTTAGATGTTTTCTAAGAAATTCCATACACTTATCAATATCCCCTATGCTCCCCTCCATCTTTCCATTTTTCCATATCATTACATCAGGCAACAAGAACACGATCCAATGGAACTAAATAACTAAATTTCTTGACAAAGAAGAATACAAAGGAAGGGGAAAGGATGTGAGAGGGAGCAAGAGAGAGAAAGTTATTGCCTCATTGACTTCAAGGAATAAGTAAAAGATTGATTTTCACTCTTTTCTGTTTTTTAATGTTTCGATGATTTTTACAAAGAGCTCGTAATGACATATGCACTTACCTGAGGGAATAGTTATAGGGTACTTCTTAATTTTAGAATCACCAAAAGATTACATTAGGTGGATTGCCTGATTTTCATTATCTCCATGGTAATTTTTTGCATCCCTACCCAAGAAGACTGGGCTGTGTTTTGCTGTTGATACAGCCCATTCTGTGTTGCAGGCATGGTGGTATTTTCCAGGCTCTTGAAAGTACTGATAATTCCTTGAATCAGAAAATATTACACTAAATTGAAATGATAGAAAACAACAGCAAATGCATCAGGTCTGAAGCCTTGTGACTAACACTGCAGGTTTCTATCCCTTTAGTTACAATAACCATTACCAAGGACTTCTGTGAGTGTTAAATGGCTTCAAAAATCCTCTCACTCAATGCCAGGAGGCCCCTTACACAGAACACAGTCAGCCAAATACTCCAATTAAGGTGATATGAACTTGAGCAAACTCATAACCTTTTTTTATTTCCTGGTGTTATGATCTTAAACCTTTTCTCTACAGCTAGAGTGGATGACTTAGTTCTCTAGGAGAGTTCAGTTGGCCATAATTAATAACTTAAGTCACTTAGTACTAAACTTACCTGCAGAAAATAGACCACATTAAATATATTTAAGGGAAAATTTAAGTCCCCTTTTTTATCATTTCAAGCTTATTTTATTTATTATGATGTTTTTAACTCATAACTTGATATGAACACAGTGAATCACGAACACGTTCAAATAGAACTTGCTTGCATGGCTTCTAAATGCCTTACTCTTCTTATTGTTTTATAAGAATAATAACATTTAGAACTGCTAAGTCATAGGAAATTCAGAAAATACTATTTTTGAAAAGATAAGACTCTCTAAAATTTGGAAAGGGTCACAATTTAGCTGAAAGCCTTCATTCATTCATGAATTTAATCAGTGTGTACCGAGTACAACCGTGTGCCAGGAATTGACAATGTAATAATGGTGCAAGTGAAATCTTGGAGAGGTGTTTATGACAGAGTTTTGTGTCAGAGTCACGTACTAGGTGCTGCAAGAACACACAGACATCAAAACATCTGCTCTTGTATTAAGGGTGGGATCAGAAAAGTCTTAAATTAATGTAAGTCTGGATGACCATGTAGGAATCAAGCAGGCAAACTGTCAGAAATAAAGGGTCAACCATTCCAAGCAGAAAAATCCAAGCCCTGCCATTTAACTTTCGATTACAGCCTAGATGAGTTACTTCTCTGGACTTGTTTTCTAAATGTGAAATGAGTATAATGATAGTATTTACCTCGTAAAATTGTTTCGAGGATTAGATGAGTTAATATACATAAAGTGCTTGGAAGGGTATCCAGGGCTTTGGAAGCAATGTACAAGTGTTCAACAATGTTATCACTGTAGCTGGAGCCTCCTTGCCAGTGAAATGTGGGGAATGGGAATGAGGCTAGAAGAGTGAGTGGAAATTGGGTTCTGGGAGAAAGATATGGTTCATGTCATGTTATAGAGATTAGGCTTCCTTCTTAGGGCCATGGAGACTCTGAAGACTTTTAAAGAGATGGGAGGCACCTGGATGGCTTAGTTGGTGAGGTCTCTCACTCTTTTTGTTTTTTTAAGACTTTATTTATTCATGAGAGACACAGAGAAGGAGGCAGAGACATAGGCAGAGGGAGAAGCAGGCTCCCCACAGGGAACCTGATGAGGGACTCAAACCCAGGACCCCGGGATCAGGCCCTGAGCTGAAGGCATATGCTCAACTACTGAGCCATCCAGGCATTCCAAACCTCTGACTCTTGATTTCAGCTCAGGTCATGATCTCAGGGCTATGAGATTGAGCTCTGCCCTGAGTGTACAGTCTGCTCAAGATCCTCTCTCCCTTTCTCTTTGCCCCCTCACCATACTCATGCTCTCTCCCCCTCTCTCTCTCTCTCTCTCTCTCTCTAAGGGAAAGAAAAAAGAGAGAGACAGAGAGAGGTCATCGTCAGTTTTGCAGCTTTTAAAGAGGTGTTTGGTTCTGGCGTTGTTGGAATCGGAGGCAAAGCTATATCAGGCTCGTGAACAAAATGATGACATCTAAACCAAGACAATGGTGAAGAGACAGAGGTGATAAATCACTGAGAATTGGCTAGTCTTTTGAGACATAAACTCATAGACTTGTTTCCATATCTCAGATTAAATTGTGATGCCACTACTTTCTTTATCAGATAGAAATACTGGGGTCCCAGGGTGACTTAGTCAAGCTTTTGACTCTTGATTTCAGCTTAGGTTTGACGTCAGGGTCCTGAGATTGAGCCCATGACCCGACTCCATCTCTGAGTTCAGCACTGAGTCCACTAGAGATTCCCTCTCCCTTTCCCTTTGCTCCTCCACCCTCCTCGGGTGTGTATGCGTGTGTGTGTGCATGCTCTCCCTCTCACTGTCAAATAAATAAATAAATAAATAAATAAATAAATAAATAAATAAATAATCTTTTAGAAAAAGAAGAAAAGAAGTACTAAACATCACTCGTTCATTCACTTTTTTCTATCCTTATATTTTTTACTGGGAAGAATTTGATCCATGTGAAAGAATATGGGGGCCATATATGTAATTTATGAAGCTATACTAAAACACTCAACTTTAGAAACTGAAACTTATTATTATCACTGATAACCTCATGGCCCTCCCCGACCAATTCCCAAACTCTCACCTCTCCTTGAGAGGTAAATGTAATCCTTAATTTAAATTAATACTACTACTACTAATAATGGCATACATTGATGGATTTGTGAAACTTGGAGATGTCCCTAAGTCATGTATTACTTACTTTGTTTCTGAAACTCGTAGAAGATGTTATCCATTTACGTCCTTTTGTAATGAGGAATAATTTGTAACTTGCTCATTTTTTTCAACTTTGTGTATTTAAGATTCATCTTGTGGCATGTGGCTCTAGTTCACTCGTTTTCGCAGCTATATTGTATTTCATGATGTAGTTATAGAAATTTTATGCATTTATTTATTCAAGGAGTGAGTTAGTTATTTTTGGTCTCACAAACAATGTTGCTGTAAACATTTTCTAGCATGTTAATTCATGCATGTGTGGGAGTTAACTTGATAATGCCAATTTGTTTCCACAGAGGTTATGCCAATTTTCACTCCCACTGGCAGCATTTAGAATTTCTGGTTTTTCCATATCCTTGCCAACATTTGGCATTGTTAGACTTTTATTTTTTTTCCTTAACAATCTGGTGGTTGCAAATTGTATCTCTTTGTGACTTAATTTACCCAATTATTAAGGAGATCAAATGTCTTCACCTATAGTTATTGATCATATTTCTTCTCCTTTGAAATGCTGACTGACTTACATTCTTGCTTATTTTTCTATGGATTTTTATGTGAATTTACTAGAGTTATTCAGGTATTCTGACGTACTAGTTCATGTGTCTAAAATCAACTCTCAGTTTGTGCCTTTTTCTTTATATATACATATACATATACATATATATGTATATATATATTTTATTGGAGTTCGATTTACCAATACAGTACAACACCCAGCGCTCATCCCATCAAGTGCCCCCCTCAGTGCCCGTCGCCCAGTCACCCCATCCCCCTGCCCACCTCCCCTTCCTCTACTCCTTGTTTGTTTCCCAGAGTTAGGAGTCTCTCATGTTTCGTGACCCTCTCTGATTTTTCCCACTCTTTTTCCCTCCTTTCCCTTATAATCCCTTTCACCATTTCTTATATTCCCTGTATGAGTGAAACCGTATAATTATTATCCTTTTTCTTTTCAGTTTCTTATGGTTATCCTTTCGATGTATAGAGGTTCTTGATTTTAATGTAAGGTAAGTTAGTGCTTTCTGTGGATTACACATGAACTTCCTCACTCTGCACACCTAAAGATATTCTGGACTTCCTTCTAGAGGTTGTAATGTGTTCCCTTCTCACATTTAACTTTTTAACTCATATTAACTGATATTTATGTGAGGTAAGGATCTTCTTTATTTTGCCCACCTAATATATGCATTATAACTCATACTAGAAACACCACTATAAAATCAAGTAAAACAAAATGGAATAATACAGGGGACAGCATGCCTCACTTCAAGAGAGAATAGTGAGGAAAATAAGTTAATATTAATCATACCTTGAGTTTGTATGATACTTCAAAAATTAAAAACTCCATCATGCACCCAGAGATCCACCATGTGAATTTCTAAACGTAGACTGTATAATTCCACTCCTGTGTTTAAAATCCTCAGTGTTTTCTTTTTGTCTTCAACTGAGAGCATTCTTTTTATTTTTAAATTATTTTTTAATTGCTGTATAGATGGCTCACAATGTTACATTAGTCTCAGGTGTACAACACAGTGATTCAAAACTATACATTACCACGTGCTTGCCGCAAGTATAGCTAACTACTGTCTATTGCCATACAATCCTATTATAATGCCATTGACTATACTCCTTATGCTGTGCCTTTCGTTCTGTGACTTATTCATTCCATAACTAGAAGCTTGTATCTTCCACTCCCCTTCACCCATTTTGCCCATGCCCCAACCCCCTCTGCTCTGGCAACCATCACATTTATGAGTCTGATTCTGCTCTTGGTTGGTTTGTTTAGTCATTTGTTTTGTTCTTTAGATTCCCCATATAAGTTAGATCATACAGTATTTGTCTTTCTCTGTATGACTTATTTCTCTTAGCATAATATCGTCCATCCATCCATGTTGCTGCAAATGGCAAGATTCATCCTTTTTGATGAGAAAAGCCTCAGTGTTTTCATATGCCATCCAAAATAGAACTTCAACTTCCTAGCTTCGCCAACACAATACTTGCCTACTTAGCCCCCTTCTACCTCTGCAGAGCTTGCTGCACCACCAGCCTGCTTGTCTTCTTCTTCCAGACATACTGAATCGTGTGGAATTCAAAGATGGATTCATGCCATCTTGTATTGTCATTCCTCTCTTCCGCTATGAGGGTAGTTTAGTTAGTTTAGTTAGGAAGCTGCCAGAACTCTAGACAAGAAGTGATGACTTACTAATTTAGTGAGTGCGGAAATATGACGAGATCATTCGAGAATTATGAAGAACATACATTCTGTGGGACTTTTGGACTAAGTAGACATATAAGAACAAGTGAGACAGTGAGTAGATGAGAGTCGATCTCATTATCTTCCTTTAGCAAACTTACTGACATGCTACAAAATGTTTGTTGACTGACTAAAGGAGTGTTTGAAAAAGTGGGCAATAAATAAAACAGCTCTTCTGTTTTGGCAATTCGGCTGGCTTAGCTGTAGATATTTGGTCAAACCTGTTTATTTATATAGTTTTTTTTTCACTGTATTCTTTTTTGAGTGAATCTGTATGTAGCCAGGGTTGACAGTGTAATGTTTCTAAAAAGGTAATACCTGTTAGAACAGAATTTTTAGTAAGTTCATTGTATATACTTTTAGGGCTAGTGCTAATCATTTTTAAAGAAAATTCCTGATTGTACACTTCAACATTTGAAGTATTTAGTGGATTTTAATATCCAATTAAAATACATTTAAAGCTACTTTTTACTTAGTCACAGGCAACTAAAGAAGAATATCACCGTTTAAATACAATTTTAGTTCATGATTCCACTAAGGAGTCTAACTATTGCAGACAATAGCCAGAACTAATGTTTTTACTCATTCTTTAGCTGAATCAAGGGCTTGGAAATTTGAACTAATAAAATGTATTCTTATGCTATATTCCTTTAATTCTATGTATAGAAAATCTTTCAAATTTTCCCCAAGCAATTTTCTTGGGCATGGGATAGATACAGCTCCCTTTTAAATTGTCCTTTTTGCAGAAATTAATTCCAATTCCACCAAATTTGCAATGATATGTGCCAACGCAGCATGCTTCTTGTAATCAATGGCAGTCTGTGTCTTTTCAGACTCATTGCTGCATTTAGTGGCCCACTGAGCTCAAACAGCAGCCCATTCTGGAGGCTGTAGACCTTTTTCTGATCAATGCCAGCCTCAGGATCTGTGAGGTCAAGTTTGTGTCCTTTCTTGCTACAGAGCTACTTCTAGGCGAGGTCACTTTTCTTTGTGTCCCTGGCCTCTCGCTCACTTCTTTTATTTTGGGATCATTGGATCTCTGCTTTCAAGCTCCCTGCACTCAGACCCTGCTGAGCTGAGGCACTACCTTTGTCAAAGTCTCTTTCCAGCAAAAGCCCCGCCACGGCTCACCTTTGCACCTTGCACCGCGGCCCCTTCTCAGATCCCCACGGAGGGCTGGTGTGGGCCAGGCCTCTGTACAAACTCATCTATTGTTGCTTTTTCTGCTTCCCGTCCTTTATGTACCGACCAGCTATTCCTCTAGTGTTCTAACACGCCTCCAAAGGGGAAATGCGGAATGCTTCAAAATGCATGGACTTTGGGGATGGATAAAGCCTTTTCCATCTCAGACCTTCTTAGCCTCAATTTTTACAGGACTTTATGTGAGAATTAACATTTTAGCAAGTGCAAACATAACATTCCAGTACACAATAAGTGGTAAATAAATGCTGGATAATACACTTGCCCAGGGCCAGCCACACTCTCTGCAAATGACCACACCTTTTGCCCACTGTTTTGGCCTCTCAGTTCCTTAATTGATTAATCACTTACTAATTAATTAATTTGAACCCTCCCTCTCTTTTGTGTGCCTCTCCTCTGGGATGCACATAGTGTTAGCCACAAAATATGGACTGATAGTTTTATCTTATCAAAATATTTAACACAACTCTTTACTACTTCAATGAAATCTGTCTAAATTGGCAAAGTTTTCTACACTTTCTATTGGCCCTGTCACCTCATGCATCATATATTCTCAAAGCTTTTGAAAAATGGAGCACAAGTTAGCTTCCATCCTGTGGAGGGTCCTCCCCACCATCCCCAGTTTTCTCAAGCAAGAGTCAGCATTCCATGTTTGATTTTCCAATTCTAGGCTGGGAGAGCTCAATTGAGCATTTTCTTAGTGGCACAGGGAAGGAGGCTGGCCAGTTCTTTTTCAGCTACCATTCTACTGGAACAATGGACGGATTCCTTTTAGGTTTGCAATCTCCAAATTAGGTGGCTACTATTATCCTACATCAGAGAAGTGGACACTAATAAAGGACCACACGGCATTTTAACAGGCAATCAATGGTATCTTTAAACAGAGCTCTGGACTTTTCCCCTCTGAGCGTCTTTGGTAACAATAAGATATCTGGGTACCAGTGCCTGGCACAACCTTTATCTATTACCTATCCACCTATCCATTCGTTGAAAACAGCTTTTTATTAAGTAGGTACTATTGCTAGGTGCTGGGTTTGGCACATGGCAAACTTTCAAAAAAAATATTGATAGGGGCACCTGGGTGGCTCAGTGGTTGAGCATCTGCCTTCAGTTCAGGTCATGATCCTGAGATCCTCGTATGGAATCCCTGTATCGGGCTCCCAAGAGGGAGCCTGCTTCTCCCTCTGCCTATGTCTCTGCCTCTCTCTGCGTGTCTCCTAGGAATAAATAAATAAAATCTTTAAAAATATATTGATAAAAGAGAGAAAAAAATTAAAAATAAATTGAAAAGATAGCGCTAACAAGGCTGTGTGTACAGGTGTGGTTTCTCACCCTCCGTAACCATGCCTGTCCTCCTTAGGGTTTTATTCCACCTCTACAGTCTTGTCCTATAAGCTGGCTCCCTTCTCCTGTCCCTCTGCCTCCTGAGGCAGAAGTGATTTCTCTTAGTTTTCTTTCTGTAGAGTTCTTTGCATTTTAGGACAAATGAAAATGTATGCAAAATGACTAAGTTACTTCAGTTGGTACTGAAATGTGCAAATGAGTGAGTGGAAGACTTCTCTTTATTGCTAGTGGCTGGATGGGGCCCCTCACATCAGAAGATATGGATTGTTATCAGTTACTGACCAGCAGATATTTGGATGGAGATGTTCATACAGACCTTCCTTCATTCACCCCAATAGTCATTGTGTTATACGTCTGTACCAGGGACAGAAGTAAGATCCCTTCTCCAGTAGAAGACACGCATGAGGTGGTGCAGCCTATGATCTTGCTAATGAGAGGTCATCAGCTGCTGAAGGTTTCCTGTGATTTTCAACTCTAGCCTGATAAGCCACCGAGCTTCCCAGAGTGTGGATGCCTTCTAGGTCCTTGGTAAGGAGGTAAACCACAGAAATGCTACAATTTATTTTTCTTTATATACACATTCTCCCACTTTCATTATGTCTCCTGTTAGCAACCTTATAGAGTGGAGTATATTCAGAATCTACAATATTTATAAATAACATTTCACGTCCCATGTTTGCTTGACTTGTGTTTGCTTGACTTACTAATATCAGGGAACACAGAGTATTTCTAGAAAATGAAATCTGAAAGATGAATTGTCTCAAATCCACATGTGTTCATTCATGAAATATGAACTGAGTAGTCTACATGTGCCAGGCACAGTTTTAAGAGCCTTAGAACAGGGTTTCGGGGATTCCCGGGTGGCTCAGCGGCTTAACACCTGCCTTCGGCCCAGAGTGTGATCCTGGAGTCCTGGGATCAAGCCCCATGTCGGGCTCCCTGCATGGAGCCTACTTCTCGCTCTGCATCTCTCTCTCTCTCACACATGAATAAATAAATAAAATAATAATAATAAAAAAGAATAGAGTTTCAAATGCATCAATAAAACCTTAGAGAAATTGTGCCACTGGTCTGATTCCATGTCACTTGTGAGTGACGGAGCTAGAGGTTCCATCCCAGACAGCGTACTTCCAAAGTTGACATCACTGTCCACAGGCTACACTGCCTGCAGGTTAGAGACAGGATCTCTTTGTCCTCATGGAGTTCATAGTCTCTGGCCAGAAAGACAGACATGCGAATGAGGATCTCCCTGTCCCTGTGATGTGGGTAGAGGATGGGCAGAGGCCTGAGAGCAGAATCAGGGTGCACAGGGAGGGTGCCCAGGTGGAAGCTTGGAAGGTGACGGGAGGTAAGTTAGCTGGGAAAACACACATGTAAAGATAGCATAGAAGTGATGGCATAAGGAGAGTAAATGTGGGTCATTCCCAAGGCACTTTCTTCAACTAAACGGACTGTACTTTATTTTTTCCTCCAGAGATTGAGAGTGCCAAGAACGAACATTCTAAATTGAGGGGGAAAACTCCCTTGAAACAAAAATAAAACTTTTTTTTTCCTTTCTCCCAAAAATACCTTCTGCTCATTTTTTTTCTTTTTTTTTCTTTTAAAAAATCTGAGACTGACACTTTCTAAACTATTAATGTTGGGTCTAGAAATGGGATGCATTCCATCTTTTTCCTCACTGTGGGCTAGAAGCAAAGGGTAATGTTTATAGAAAGTTATAAAATCCTGGAAATGAGAATTCAGCACCACATTGCCATCTTGCCCTTAAATATCATTCTGCTTCTGTTATTCTAAAGCAGGTGAATGTTGGCTACAGATGCAGGCTCGAAGCCATTATTCTAACCCGCACTGTTAGTGCGTCGATTCCGTTTGCCAAAAGTTGCCGTGTCCCATCATGCTTGGAAACCTAGAACATGCTCTGCATTCACTTGGTGGCAGTTTGCGTTTACATTTTAACAGCATGCAGTGCATCGAGGAGCTGGGTCCTGGGCACATTCTTACACATATGAATAAATAATGTTAAAGCTAATAAGATCTCTGAGAGAAAATGATGATTGTCTTTAATCACTAACCTTAAGCAGCAGCGAACCATATTATCAAACACCTTCATTTCTTATAAAACTATCTATCACACACAATATAGACCTGATGAAAAAGAAGGTGGAAGTAATCAGGACAGAATGCCAATTACCTCATTACTTGTCATAGCACATTGTAACTGGAAATTGCTTCTTTCAGGTTCTGTTTGCTCAGGCAATTACAATAAACTCTCTGCTTGACATGTTGTTTGCACAGATGTAGTGCATTAATAAACATGAGGGCTAATCTGAATTATTGAACCAGCCACAATAATTCCAACAAAGGATTTATAATAAGTCCAAGAAAGCTGAGGTATCACTGGAATTCCCTGTAAGCAACACTGACATACTTTATCACATGTAAAATCCTCAAATTTAATGTACAGTACTGGAATATGTCCCATAGGTATTTTATATTTTCTGTGGCTTTAAGTCCTAAGCAACTACCATTATGAAGGAGAATCAAGACTGCTAAGGTAAGTGGCAATATCACAGACTTAAAGGGAATTACTTTATTCGCTGTCTGGTATGCACATCTTGAGTTCTTTTCACCCAATTTTTCTGAATCTGATTTCATTTCAAAGAAAAATGTGTGGTGGTAGTAGTAAAACATTAAATGTTTCAAAATGTCATGGAAGCGGTTCTATTGTCCAAGGACTGGAAGGAAGGACATGGAGACTTTCTGTCCTGCTCCCGTTGCTAGAAGGGTGTCATGCAAACACAGGAAGCCTGACCAAGAACAGTTATCTATCATAGTCAAAATGCTGAATAATCTTTTAGAGCAAAGTTCAGGTAAAGTGTTCTTCACCCAAGTCGGGCTCACATGGGTTCATTTCTTTTCAGTAGAAGTTTTTGATTCAAAGAGAAAATTGTAATGTCAAGACTGTATTCACCTGGAGGAAAAATGTGTGTCTCATCCGATTTCTACCATACAGAGGCTGGATTTTAAGATAATTCTGATTTTGCCATGTAATCATTGTGGTTAGAAACATCTTCGGAGAAGAATTGGATGCATTTGCATGTAATGATTTCCTCTGTGTGTGCGTGGGGGGCGGTGTGGATATTAATGCTGTTTACTATGATTGAGAGTACTTCTTAGCCTTTGAAGTTTGGGTCAGAATCATCTGGCAAACTCTGTCAAGACAACATTGTGGGTGTTGTAAATGCGACATGATCCTGGCAGCAAGTCGCCATAGCAGCTCTACATTCCTAAGCCAAGTCATAGAGAGTAGAGTCCCACCACATTTCTTTCCCCCGACATTAAGCAAGACTTACAATGTACTCATTTCTCAATTCTCTCTTGTGCTGAGTCTCCTTTGGACGTCATGTGATTAATTGCATCCTGATATTGGTGCAGTGGGGTGATCTTAAATCCAAATTATCATACTAGCAAATAGTCACTCAGTTGTAATCTCTCTGTGTTAAAAAGGAGACAAAGCTTTCATTATGGACCCTCTTTCTGAATGAAGAACACACATTATTATAGTTCTAAACATTGCCCAGGTGTATGATGCACTGGCTAATACCACTGAGATTGTCAAGTAATCTCAAAAGATGGATGAATAGTATGTGTCTTTTCCTTGACATTTATATTCCCCAAACACAGATATGAAAGGGCAAAACAAGTGGGTTGTTTTCCCTTAAAATTGGCTTTTTGTACTTTAATTAATAGTTAAAGTGTAAAATTAAAGTTTTGCATGGACGATGTCTTTTCATCCAAACCCACAGGTTCGTATAAAGAGCCAGAGACTATCATTTCTTTCCCCTCAAATACACGTCAACTTCTGATCTCTCTCTCTCTCTCTCTCTTTCCTCACACCCTCTCTCTCAGTGTCTTGACTCACTCTACCCAACCCCCAACTTCATGAAAGACTGCTTTGCTAGGACAGAAACTACCCTTTATATGGCTTAAAAAGAAAATGCGAATCAAGATATCTCAAGCACTAATGGGATATATTAAAGCAATTCAATTATTTTAATCTCTTTCATATATCATGAAATTATGTAGAACAATTTCATTTGAGTGTTACCATCACTGTTGAGACTGCGATTGTGAATTGTTACACCAGCAAATATTGAAGAACATGAGTGCTAGTGAGGTTCTATTGCAGTGTATGCAAGTGAGGACCAGAATGACACCAGGAGGGAAATTTCCATCATAATCAACTTATTCATTCTGTAATAACCTCCTTAGGAATCATGCTTCGAGATTATAATGTTCTATGATTAGTTTCAGTCCAAAGTTAATGTTGTTCTTTGAGTTAGTGTTTGCTTTACTCAAGTTATAACACTCTCACATAGAGCGGGAGTACTTTTAATTATAAAATAATTATAAAAATAAATTGAATAAAATAAATGAACAATAGGTTAAAGGGAGATGAATTAGACCATTTAAATACTACATAGAGTAAGCCTTCTTTGAAAGACAAAATACATATGAAAGTTGAAATCAGGAGAGCCAGGTCCCGTGAAACAAAAATTACTTTTTAGTTAATTTTAACCATTTAATTTCCTATTCCCTAAAGCAGGTTTCCTGCATTACCTTTTGCTTACTGAAAGTCTTGGTACATAGTTTTATACATACCTACATATATGGTGGGAATAGCTGGGTTCCACCAATTAATTTTCAATGATTATATTTTACTTAAGTGAATATTCAGGAGCAAAAGTGTAAACTCTATGATTTTTTAAATATTAGAGTATCAATAACACAAGCTAAATGATAGAAAAATCAAAGCTCAGAAAAGTCTAAATCTTTACAATTAACTAATGAGATTTAAGCATATGTATAATTGGAGTGTATTAATAAGATTATAGGTAACAAAATTTCCATACAATAGGTACAGTTTTAAAGATGACAGTGTTTATCTCTCATCTTTATATCAGATAGCCACACTGATATATAATCAAATCCAGATCAAAATCATACTCATACCAGTATTTATATCTTTTCCTATTGTATAAAAACAAATTAAGAGCAATAAAGATATAGTTTATAAAAGTAAGGTAATGGATGGAATCTATGGAAAATTACATACAAGTTACAAAATAAAAAACAAAACCCACATTTCTATTCATTCTAGATTAATTTTATTCCCAATGATAATAATTAAATACAAGAGGATGCCCTCATGTCCTACATTGAATAGTGATTTGGTCTGGATCATTGACTTTGTATGTAATCATTATTAAAACCTTAGGAAACGTGTGTGTGTATGAAACTTTGAGAGACACTTTATTAGCAAATTCATATGCTCACACACAAATACATATTATATAACAGTTGCTTATATTTTGCCCAAATATAATACTCTGTATAAACTCTCATATTAATACACATGTACGTATAGAATGCTAGTTAATTAAGTAATATTCATACCCTCTCTTTAAGTTCCAGATTAAGTAAGCTGACTTGGAAAAAAGAAAACATTGATTTTTATTAGCAGGTATTGCTTTTAGTGGAAAAAGAAATCAGAAATTAACTTTTATTATTTTAAGTCAGTTATCTAGTAAAACAGTCAAAACCCTAAATATTCATAAAAAAAGTAATGTGATCAACTCTGGTCAAATATTGGAAAGTCAGAGGGTGTACAGTGTGAGCTGGACCAGGAAAGAATTACCCATGTGAGATCTTAAGAGCAGATGATGCTGGACCATACCCAGTACAGCTCCACAATCTTCACAGTACTTTCATTTCCACTATTTTGTAATGCTTTCCCTATTATAAACTAATGCTAAGTCCCTTTGAAAAGTGAAATTGACATTTTTTTAACCTGGTTTTTTCCCCTAATTCCTTCTTGCACTCTAGGTTCAATTAACCCCAACACATAAACTTACAACACTTAGAAAATTACCATGGAGTATTGCATACAGGAGGTATAGAAAAAGAAATACAAATGATGTTCCTAAAATTTAAAGAAGCTGTTAATTAAATTTCATAGTAACCAAAGTTTGTAGAAATTCCATATTTTAGAGAAGTATAAAGCTTCCCTAAAATCTTTTCATAGTACAATTTAGAAATTTCACTTTGTATCTCCATCAGATACACCTAGAAACTATGAAAAGAATAATACTGCAGATGACAGTTCATCAAACAGTTTTTAGCTCAGATATTGTTTTATGTACATTTTTTTAATCGGGAAACATAGAATTTCAGATTTCAAAGTAAATAATCATGAGAAAAGCTACTAAAAAGGTTACCAGGACAGTCCTTGAATTTCTGACTCCAAGATGAGAAGTCATGGATCATTTGTGTGAATTTTCCCTCCTAGTTACCTCATGTTCATGGACCAGAGAACTCTCCAATCCTATTAAACATGACATATATCCATAGTAACCTTATTAAAAATATGTATTCATTACACATTTGTATCTGTAGTCTTATTAAATATCATTTCCAAACAATAACATTATGAATATTATTTCCTTCTATATTTTATTTTCTATATTCTTAAAAGGGATTGAACTGCCATTCTATGGCAGCATCCTCTGAGTTCAAAACATGACTTCAGTAAGCTATCAGCCCTTTTACTTCCACATGAATCTATGTCTTTCCTAGAAGAGATTAGCAAAAGAAATTTAAAGACAATGTGTTGCCTTTTTTCTGAGCCTACCAACATGGTAATGCTGAATGTTGTGTTTGGATTCTTCACCCTCAAAAGTAGATGCAGTTGGTCACATGGGTGCCACATCTCTTTGGGAGGCTGTCCTCATAAGTATTTGCCAGTTGTATATCGATTTTTTTTTTTCACAAAGCAGATACTCTCAGGAAAGTAAAGCTACTTGCTGCAAAATCTGAATTTGATGGCTTTTGTCTTTAAGACTTGTTTAAAAAAAAAAAAAACTTTCTTTTCCTAATTCAGAAATACTCCAAGCAACCTTTGAAATACTTATGATAGAAACTGAGTTTCTATTTTTGTTGTTGTTGCTCATCTAAGGAAATGGGCATGTGCAACTCCTGGAGAGGTGAAAAGTTTTGCAACGTGAGCCCTTCACCTAAGAACTCCATTTACTCCTGCGTGAGTAGGGCAGATAACACAGAGCTGGAGAAATCGATGCATTTTGCATTTCCCTGGGGATGGTAAAAGACGACTGGCTCAGGATGCATGTGGAGAGGCACCTGCTGAGCATCCGGGGTGGAACACAGTGAGGGACAGGGCGAGGAGCTGTCCAGACTGTGGAGGGTACGGACCGACGTATTGATGGAGGGCTTTTAGAAAGTGTTTTAGAGAAAGTTGCCTGCCTTTCCTCCAGCAAGAAAACTCAATACTGGAGACTTTGGAGGGCTGAAAGCGGAGAACTTGCTGTGGGGAGAAAAGTAAAAAAGATTCGTCTCTCCATTAGATCCTTTCTCTACGAGACAACCCTGAAAAGGGCAATTATTAGATGCTACATAATGTAAATGTCAGCCATCCACCCTGAGAGGACGTAGCAACTTTTACAAAAAAAAAAAAAAAAAAAAAAAAAAGCCATCTCTGAAGTTTAGCTGTTTGGAGGGCATTCTAAAGTAAAATGCTTTAAAACGTCCATTTATCAGGGTTATTTGAGTCACGACAAGAAAGTGCAACAAAGAATCGGAAATAGTCACATAATTGACAGCTCTTTTGATTTTAGTCTAAGCTTATTTAGATCATGCTTATGTTTTTCCGTGATCGAATTACCTAACGGGAGTTGTGTCCTCAAAAACGAATTCACTGGGAGCTCTCCAAAAATAATAAATCCTGAACCTAGGAAATTCAGTAAGTTATGCTTTTTTGAGGACACAAGACTCACCTCTGATAAGGAGACCACTAGACTGAAGTGCAAACCCATGGCTTTTTACTCTGTTTTGTAAGTGGAGTGGCGTTAGCTTTTCCTTTTCTTTCTTTCCCCTCCCGTGCTTTAGCCATTAAAAACAGCAACAAGAATAGTTTATTTGACGCAGGATGGATAGTAAACAAAACTTCTCTCCACCAAGAAAACTTAAACCTTCACCAGCAAAGAAACAGACACTCAAAATACTGCAAGGAAGCAAGCTTACCTTTTTTGCTTGTTCTGTTCATCTTAATATTTCAAGTGCTAAAGTGCCAGTGTCCCGCAAAGCTTCCCCCCTTGGCAGAACTGCATGAACTGATAGAGAGTCAAAGAAACCAAATAGGAGCTTTCCCAATGAAAATGTGGAAAATCCAAGAATTAAGGTGCCGTTATTTCGATTTGAAGAGAGTACAGTCTATTTCTTAGAATATGTGACTCAGTGCATATTTCTTTGTCATTGTTTTGAGGTTCACTTAACCATAAAGAGGAAACATGACAACAAAAGTGGAAGGAGCTCAGTGAAGCATGGCTGGCTTGACAATAGGCTTTCTGCAGGTTAGCCAAAATTAACTGGCAAAAGCTCGCCCAAACCCCTTTGTCTGCTACATTTGCACCATAATGTCGGTCTCTCTTCGCATATTTCACAGATGGGGTTTGACCATTTATCCCAAAAGATGGAAAAAGTCATTTTTGGTGCTGTCCATAAAAGTTACTTGACACGGTATTGTACGATCCTACTACAAAAGATACAAAAGGGAAAGTGCACTTCACATGGCCACAATTAGGGCTTCTGTTTCCGCTCTCCTGCCCTTGTCAAAGCTTTGATTTAGTTTTCCTCGGTTTTGTCCAAGGGTCATTACAGATGTCTGCAGACGATTAGCATCTCCCCCCACAGCCCCTATCCAACTGGGTGATTAGCAAATTAAAACTCTGCATTCTTCTCTGTCTACTGAGACGTATTGGGAAAGATGAACAAACGTGGCTAATTGTGGAGACCTGAGGGGAGCATCAAGGTGTTTGTCTGTGAATTTGGGTAGCTAAATATTAAGTTAGCAACTGGGCACCCCATTATGTCACATGCTCCGGCATTTAATGAAGCATTCAGTTCTGAAACTTAGAAACAATTGCATCCTTGATGGGGAGCTTCAGGAACATTTTGCATCCATGCCACATCTAAATGGTGCCAACCTAACCCTTTATAAACCATATTTGGTGAATACCATGAACTGTGTGGAGCATATTTGCAGACTCCAATTCAGAAACTGAAACCCCTACTCTAGATAAAGACTTGGTATATTTTTCAAAGCATTCAAGACCTATGCATTAGGGCAAATGCCAACTGTAAACAAGGCATTCTGAATGATCCCAGGGAGGCTGTGTCTTTGATTTCAAGTGGCAATTGAAATACAAGAAAAACTTTCCTGGTTCCACCTTTGTTAGCAGAGTGAATGTTTGATTAGGTTAGCAGCCAAAGGAAGGAAAGCAAGCCTTTGGCGGGACTACTCCAACCATATATATATATATATAATCTACAGACAGGGAAGGGGAATGAAGCACAAATGTCAGACTTCCAATCAAAGTATACCTTCTGCAAAAAATATTCATATTTCTATACTGTATTCCACAAGAAAGCATAACAAAATTTATTTTTCATACGCCCCATCTCTTCACTTTGCTCATAATTCTTTGGTGATGACTCAAACAGGTGACACACATTTCCCCCCAAGTGTAGAGATTGTTGGAAAGTGAAAAGGTAGAGGGTCACATTAAGCCATACACTGAATCAAAAATGCAGTTAAACCTCAAATGCAGACTATCCTAATTTCAACCTTACTCCCCAATGCATCTACCCAGGCTCAAAACATTGGCAGCCAACCACCTCACTGACCAAACCCCCATTTCATGACTTTGTCTCCTGGGAAAGTCAGCATCCTCACTTGTAGGATCAAAATGTGTTACCGCTACAACATGACTCATTCTGTCTTCACCGAGAACGTATCCCCCCGCTGTAAGAACAAAGGGGCCTAGTGATGAAGTCTGAAGATATAAGTTTCATGTCTGAGGCCTTCTTTGGTTTCCTTTTTTTTTTTGAGAAAAGATGTGTATAATGGCAGATTCCATGCCCATTGCTGACGAGCAAGGAAAGAACATAGAATGATATGAACACGCATCAGTAGTCTCTAGACAATCCCTTTACATCATATAAAAAAGCAATTTCCAAATCAATACACAGGCTTAGAGAGAACTAATTGCACCCTGACAAGGGAAGCTAAACCCAATTCTTCAGTCCTAGGATATTCTTGGACCACATAATCTTGCGCTAAGTCATGTTTGTTAAACGTCCAGCAAGGTAGGAGTTACAGAGCAGGGTCGTGTTCTGCTAAATAGGATTTTGTTCTTATTATGGTATTCCTTTTATCATACATCTCCAAATTCTACAGTATCTCATAGAGGAATTTTAGTTCAGTAATAAGGAGACATCATTAGTGGTATAATGTGACAATGTACACAATAATTGCTAATTGAACAAAGGTAAACATCACCAGCCTTTACCAGTGCTGATATTTGCAATAGATGGAATTTTCAATAGTCCAACTGCTCTGCTTTACTAAAAGTGAAAGAGCTTTCTTACAGAGAAGTCTTATTTTCTTATTCAATATTATTTTGCCTTCCCATTTTCCATTTTATGTTTCTTGAATCTTATTTGAGAAGTGGATATTCTCAGGGGGCCTGGGTGGCTCAGTTGGTTAAATGCCTGACTCTTGATTTCAGCTCAGGTCATGGTTTCAGGGTCATGAGATCCAGCCTTGAATGAGGCTCTGCTCTCTGTGGGAAGCCTGCTTGAGATTCTTTCCTTCTCCTCTGCCCCTCCTCCTACTCATGCTCTCCCTGTCAAATCAATCAATCAATCAATCAATCAATCAGTCAATCATTTTAAAAAACATGGATATTCTCACCAAACCAGAAGAAGAGACAAAAAAAGAAAAAAAAAAAAAAAAAGGGTAGCTTTGCAAAATTTTCCTTCAGGTGAATGGATGGGGGACGTTGCTGTGATTTCCCTGAACCTTTCTCTTCTCATCTGGTCAGCTGTAACCACAAGGGAGAATTTCCATTCTCACCAGTTCACAGTCTTTCCAGAATCTTCATCACTTACTACCTGGATCTCCTTAGCTCTTCCATTTATAACATGTTGTTTTAATTCATTGGAGACGTATATTCCTGATTGAATTTCCTATCAGATGCAGACATTCCCTATGCTTTCTAGCCTCGTGTGAAGTGTATGGGACACCTGAAAATATACTTGCTCATTTGGTTTTCTTTTGCCATTTTTTTGAGGTTTGATCTGGAGCTTTCTACATATAATGATGATGAAGAGGAGGAGGGGAAGGAGGAGGAGAGGAATATGATAGTCATGGATAGATTATGGCCATTTAATTTATTTTCCACACTGGATAGGTTATGGCCATTTAATTTATTTTCCACACATCCTCACCAAAACTTGATATTACTCACTTTTTTGATATTAGTCATCTTAACAGATGATATCCTCCTCGGGTTTCAATTTGTATTTTCCTCATGACTAGTGATGTCGAGCACATTTTAATGTACCTGCTGGCCATTCATATGTCTTCTTTGGGAAAATCTCTCTTCAGGTTCTCTGTCCATTTTTAATTGGATTTTTTTTTTCTGTTGAATTGTGTGAGTTCCTTATATATTTTAGATACTAACTCCCTATCAGATAGTGTAATTTGCAAATATTTATCCAACTCTGCATTTTGGTGATTGTTTATTTTGCTATGCAGAAACTTTTTATTTTGCTATGGTCTCACTTGTAATTTTTGCTTTAGGTGTTCCACACAAAAAGTCATGCCAAGATCAGTGTCAGAACCTTATCTCTACATTTTCTTCTAGAAAATTTATGGTTTTAGGTCTTAAATTTAAGTTTTTAATCCATTTCAAATTAATATTTTGGTGATATAAGGTAGAGGTCTAGTTTCATTCTTTTGTATGTGAATATCCAATTTTCCCAGAATCACTACTGAAGAAATTTTCTTTTCTTCATAGAGTATTCTTAGCTCTCTTGTAAAATATTGGTTGAATGTACATGCAGGAGTCTATATCTAGGTTCTTGATCCTCTTCTATCAGCTTATGTGTCCTTTTTTATGCCAGTGCCATGCTGTTTTAATTACTATAGCTTTGTAATAGAATTTGAAATTAGGAAATGTGATGCTTCTAGCATTGTACTTCTTTTTCAAGATTGTTTTGGCTATTTGGGGTCTTTGGTATTATAAGATTCATATAAATTTTAGGATTGATTTTTCCATTTCAGTAAAAAAAAAATGTCATTGGAATCTTAACATGACTTGCACTGAATCTATAGATGGTTTTAGGAAATATGGTAGTTTAATGGTATCCATTTTCCAATCCGTGAACAGAGATTGTCTTTCCAATTACTTGTGTACTTTTTAATTTCTTTCACCACAGTCTTAGAGTGTTCCATATACAAATCTTACACCTCCTTTGTTAAATGTATTTCTGAGTATTTTATTGTTTTCGATACTATTGTAAATGTGATTATTTCCTCTTTATCTTTTTCAGATAACTAATTTTGAGTGTATAGAAATTCTACTGATTGTTTTATATTGATTTTATATCCTGCAACATTACTGAATCTGTTGATTATCTCTGTAAATTTTTAGCTGAAGTGTAGGATGTTTTATATATGAAATCATGTCATCTGGGCAGCCCGAGTGGCTCAGCGGTTTAGCGCCGCCTTTCGCCCAGGGCCTGATCCTGGAGATCCTGGTTCGAGACCCATATCAGGCTCCCTGCATGGAGCTTGCTTCTCCGTCTGCCTGTGTCTCTGCCTCTCTCTCTCTGCCTCTCATGAATAAATAAATAAAATCTTTTAAAAAATTAAAATGAAAATGAAAAAAAATACATCATGCCATCTGCAAATAGTTTTGCTTCTTCCTTTCTGAATCAGATACCTTTCACTTCTTTTTCTTGCCTCATTGCTCTGACTAGGACTTCCAGTACTGTGTCAAATAGGAGTAATGAGAACTGGCATTCTTGTCCTTTCTAACAAAACAAAAAGCTTTTAAACTTTCACTGTTGAATTTGATGTTAGCTGTGGGTGTATCATATGTAGGGTTTACTGTGGTGAGGCATGTTCCTTCTAGGTCCAATTTGTTGGGAGAGTTTATCGTGAATGGCAATTGAAGTTTGACAAATGTTTTTTCTTTTTATAAAATATTTTATTTACTTATTCATGAGAGACACAGAGAGAGAAGCAGAGACATAGAAAGAGGGAGAAATGGGCTCTCATAGGGAACCTGATGTGGGACTCAGTCCCCAACCCCAGATCCAGGATCACACCCTGAGCCAAAGGCAGATGCTCAACCACTGAGGCGTACCTATCAAATGCTTTTTCTGCATCTATTGATATGAACATTACTGAACACATTTCATAATGGACACATTTCATTACTGTGATGTATCACATTATTTATGTATGTTGATCTATACTTGCATCCCATGGATGAATCTCACTTAATTCTGGTGTATTGTACTTTCAATGTGTTGCTGAATTCAATTTGCTGATATGTTGTTGATTATTTGTATCTATGTTCATCAGGGATATTAGCCTGTAGTTTTCCTTTCTTGTAGTGTACTTATTTTGCTTCAATATCAAAGGAATGCTGGCCTTATAAAATGAGTTTAGGAGGGTTCCTTTCTCTCTCTCTCTCTTTTTTTTTTTTTGAATAGTCTGATAAAGATTAGTATTCATCTTTCTTTAAGTGATTAGTAAAATTTGCTAGTGAAATCATCTGGTCCTAGGCTTTTCTTTGTTGAAAGGTTTTTGAATGTTAATTCAATCTTCTACACATTATTGACCCACTCAGATCTTATTCTTTTTGATTCAGTCTTGGTAAGTTGTATGTGTCTATGAATTAATCTATTTTTCTAGGTTGTCCAATTTGTTGACAAATAGTTATTGATATTAGTGTCTTATGATTCCTTGTATTTCTGTAGTATCAGTTGTAATCTCTCCTCTTTCATATCTTATTTTATTTATTTGGGCCCTCTCTCCCTATATCTCTCTTCCTGATTAGCTAAAGTTTTGTCAATTTTGTTTCTCTTTTGAAAGAACTAATTTTTACTTTTGTTAATATTTTCTATTGTTCCTATTCTCTCTTTCATTCTGTTTTACCATAATATTTGTTATTTCATTCCTTCTGCTAACTTTTGGTTTAGTTTGTTCCTTTTCCCCTGCTAGTTCCTTGAAATATAAAGTGTAAAGTTAGGCAGTTTTTTTTTTATCTCTTCTTTCTTTATATACAAGAAAATGTAAACTTTTCTCTTAGAAATACTTTTGCTGTATTCCACACATTTTTGTATATTGTATTTCCATTTTCATTTGCCTCAAGATATTTTTTTAACTTCTCTTTTAATATGCTCATTTTATCCTGGTCTATATTTGGGTGATGCCACTGCCCTTCCTCTCAGGTCAGGAGGAAGCTATTGGTTGGGAACAGTTGGGTAGGACTACTGGCTTGGTTTCCTGCTCAAGTGAGGCTATGAGGTGGATTCTGGGTCTTCAGGCCATGCTGATTAGATGGTCAGGACTGGGTACCATATACAGCAATAGATGACACTATGAATTAGTCCACTAGCCATAGAAGGACAGCAGAATAGACCCAAGGGGCTGAGCAGTTGATTGTGTGAGAACCTGATTCAGGCACAATGTGCACTGAATTCCATGGATCTATGATGGTGACATTTTGGGTGGTCTGAATAAAATAAAGTGTGCATATTTGGGATGAAAATATTTTAGGCAAGGGAAACAACAAAGCAACATCCCCAAAGTAGGAAAGTGATATGCTGAAGAAATAAAAAACTCACTTTGACCCAAAGGGGAAACACTGGTAAAAATCAAGTGGGAGTTCTTGGCAAGGACCAGATCACAGTATCTCACGTAAATAAGGGTTTCTCAACATCAATGTCATTTTAATTTGAACCAGATAATTTTTGTTGAGGGGGCTATCCTGTGCATTGTAGTTTCTTTTCGTAGCTTTTCTGACCTCTGCTGACCCATCTCCACCCACTGTGACAACCAAAACTGTCTTTAAACTTTGGCTAATGTTTTCTAGGTGGCAAATTGCCCCTGGTTGAGGGTCACTGTTGTAGACCATACAAAGTGCTCTGTAGTAATTCTTTGTTATCCAAAGTCATTGTCCTTTGAGCAAAGAAGTTGCGTGCTCTGATGGACATTACGTAAAGAACCATGCTGGACATGAGGGTAAACAGAGAGGTTAGTGGGCCAGTGAGGAGACAATGGTAGAGATCCAGGGGAGATACACCTGGTTGGAACTGCTGAAGTCCTTATTGATATGACTTATTAATGGAGAGGATAAAGGAAGTGAGAGACAGACAATAAAGAAGACTTCAATTTTTGGCCAGGGTAACTAGAGAATGATAATGTCATTTCAATGGTTAATTTTATGCGTCAACTTGACACTACTATGGGATGCCCAGATAGCTAGTATAACACGGTTTCTGGGTGTGTCTGTGATGTTTATTACAGAGGAGATTAACATTTGAATCAGTAGACTGAGTAGAGAAGATCCACACTCACCAATGTAGAGAAGAGAATGTAGACTGAGTAGAGAAGATCCACACTCACCAATGCATCATCCAAACAACTAAAAACCTGAATAGAACACAAAGGCTAAGGAAGGGTACATTTGTTCTGTTTACTTGAGCTGGAACATCCATCTTTTCCTGCCCTTGGATATTACTCCTGATTCTTCGGCCTTCTGTCTTTCTAGATTTCAGACTTGGGCCAGAACTTATACCACCAGCTCCCTGATTCTTAGGACTTTGGATTCAGACTCACTTTCTCATTCTCCAGTTTACAGATGGCAGATTGCAGGACTTTCCAGCTTCAATAATCAGATGAGTCAATTTCCAGAATAAATATTCTCTTATGCCAGCTATCATATATTTAATTTATTCTGTTTCTCTGGAGAACCTAGATCCAGCCATTGACTTAGGTAAGAAATCAACAACAGTGCAAGTAAAGGGTGAAAGGTTATACTGTGGTTATCAAGGCTAGGAGACAGTTTGGAGGAAATGGCAATTCTGTATTGGACACATTTAGTTTGAGATGCTTTTTAGCTATTCAAGATGAGACAAAGTATAGGCTGTTGGATATACACGCTAGGGGTATAAAGAATCAATACTAGATGCTTTTAAAATCGTGGGACCAGATTCAATCGTCTAGGATCCTAGTACAAAAATGTATGCCAAAATGTGTTCCTAAATCTGTCACAGGACATTCAAATTTCTGAGGGAAAAATACTGATTTTTGCTTTATGTCAGATAGCATCTAAACTACTAATGTCAAGTAGTTTACAGTTTTAAAGTTAGATCACACCGCATTCAATAATGACATCATATTTTTGTGAACTATGATATATAAATAAGTATTTCATGAAAATCAGTATGGCACAAGAAGTGAGGATAGTAATGTCCAGCTGGATTTTAAGATGTGAGAACTTGCACAGTACCTAACAGGTGCACATACCACAATGGTAACAAGATAAGTATATTATTTTTCTTTCAAATACATTGCATTTTAATATGACTGTGTAGTAGTTAGAATATGTATTAGTTTTCTATGACTGCTGTAATAAATTACTGCAAATTTAGTTTCTTAAAACTACATAAAATTATCCTTTTGCAATTATGGAGGTCAGAAGTCCTAAATTGGTTCGCTAAGCTGAAACTAAGATGTCAGCAGGACCACTCTTCTCCTGGAGGTTCTGGCAAGGATTCATTTCCTTGTCTCTTCTATCTTCTATAGTTGTTTCCTTTGTAGGACTTAACTCACGGCCCTTGCCTCATCATCCAAACCAGCAGTACAGCATCTTCAAATCTCTCCATTTCTAGTATCACATTACCTTCTGTCTCCTTTGATTTTTCCTCCTTCTTGTAAGGATCTCTGTGATTACAGCAGCCCACTCAGCTAATCCAGGACAATCTGCCTATATCAAGACCCTTGAAATAATCATTCAATCAAAGTCCTTTTTGCCATATAAGGTAACATATTCCCAGATTCTGGAGATTTGGATCTGGTATCTTTGGAGACCATTTGTCAGCCTATCACAGGGCATAAGTGAATAGTGATTTTTTTGGAGCTAACTGCTTAAAATATGGAATTGGTAGGTTTTTCTTTTGGCCTGGGGTATTCTGTACTTGATTTTAGCCAAAAGGTTGAGAAGCGACAGACTGAAAATATTCTGAAAAAATTACTGAGATACTAAGGGTAATGAAAACTGTGGAAAATTTATGAGCTTTTACCTAAGAATTAATACAGTCAGAGAACCAAATATTTCTAAATACTGAATCCCAGAAAATTCAACATTTAGTCTTCAGGAAGATAGTAAGGGTTCTGCAAAGAAGATGGAAGAAGAATAGTTAATGACTTAGGAGAGAAACCAAGAAAGTATAAGATCTTATGGGGTAAATGAAAAAGTGTTTCAAAAAGGAACAATCATGTGTATTTAATACTTCATATAGTGTAAGACCAAGGGTAAGATCTGATCTTTGTGTATTCAATAATACATTTGAAACCCTAAAATAACTATCAGTACATTTCAGTCATTAAGTGTCCTGTTATAGTCTAGTGAACAATCGTCTAAGCCAGACTTTAGGAAAATACTTGTGCATCAAATAGTGTATTTACAGCAAAATTTTTTATCTATCTGTTTTCTGTCTATCTTCTATCCTGTATCTATCTATCTATCTATCTATCTATCTATCTATCTATCTATCATCTATCTATCTTCTTTTATTTCCATTCTTTTTTAAAAGATTTTATTTATTTATTCATGAGAGACAGAGATAGAGAGGCAGAGACACAGGCAGAGGGAGAAGCAGGAAGCTTCCACGCAGGAAGCCTGATGTGGGACTCGATCCTGGGACTCCAGGATCATGCCCTGAGCCAAAGGCAGATGCTCAATTGCTGAGCCCCCCCAGGCACCCCATATATCTCCATTCTTTGTCTGAAATTCAAATTTGAGTATTCTGCATTCATTTGCTAAATCTGATAATCTTATTTTAGGGGTTATTAGACTATTGACCTACTAGATCGATCTGTTTCTGGTGTATTGCCAAATGGTCAAGAGGCCAGCATTCACTACTCATCTTTTCAGAAAGCCATGAATAAGGCCAGATGTAATGACAGCTGTTCATCAAGAAATTTTCCTGAGGTTCCAGCCTGTACCAACATCATACATAAGAGGTAAGCAGCTAAAGAAAAGCATTATTAATTGCTCTGGAAATACTTGTAGTTCAACTTTGGATCTTACAAAAGAATATTTCTTTTTTTAAGCATTTTATCTATCTATCTATCATCTATCTATCTATTATCTATCTATCTATCTATCTATCTATCTATCTATCTATCTATCTATCATCTATCAGAAAGTATGTACAATTAGGGTGAGGAGAAGAAGGAGAAGCAGACTACCCACTGAGCAGGGAGCCCGATGCTGGGCTCCAACCCAGGACTCTCAGATCATGACCTGACCTGAAAGCAGACACAACCCACTAAGCCACTCAGGAGCCCCAAAAAGAATATTTCACTGACAGTCTGGATTCCACGTGCAAGAGCCCTGTGTATCTAGTTGCTTTTGTAAATGGTCCTGGGTTCATCTAGAAAATGCTGTCAGTCTTGGGAAAGGAGCACAGTCAGCATATAATTGATTTAATTAATAATTCATGTCTTCGTTCATTCAACAAACACTTACAGAGCTCCTACCATCTCAAGCAACTGTGCTGGAGATGGTGAAGTGCCAGACGACAGAGCCCAAGACTGGCCACATTCTGCCTGATGGATTTATTAGGGACAAAGCAAGAAGCAGAAAGAGTAGATCACAGAGCAAAATATATGTGATATAGCAAAATTAGGTAATTTCATGTATGCATTTTCAAACCCTACCCATTTTTTTCAGGTGAATTATATTTACTTATAAAAATATATACCCACATTATGCTATCAGGAGCTTCATCAAAAAGATTTGAAGTGGCTTTCCCCTTAATTACCTCTACCAGCTTCCAGCAGAATATCAAATGAGCAGAGCAAAATATCTGTTACAGACCACCCACTCCACTGACCTCACTAAAATGTTTATTTCAACATCTAGATAGAACAATTGAAATGTCTGCATTATTGAGTAATGGCCAGGTAAAATTCAAATGAAGCTCATCTTCTTTTTCCAATTGATATTTGATACATTTGTTGTCTTTTTAATTCCCTTCTATTCAGGGAACAGATTTTCATTAATGGTTATAAATATTTTTACCTTTTAATTCAAAACTTTCAATGTATTTTTTAGTAGATGCTAAAGGCAGATTTATTTTTCATAAAGGCAGAGGCACTCTCAAATATCCCCGTCCCTGTATGAATCTTTAGAGAATATATTGTGTTTATATTTGCAGTTTGGACAGGGGTGATTGAAAAGACAGCAATCCACGTTAAACCTACTGAATAAGCTCACTGTGCTAGACTAAATTATTATTACAGGCTAATTCAATTTTATTTTTATCATTAATATTATCTGCCTATTGAGAAAACTCTATCCTTAAAGTATAATTTATGAGGTCCCTAGAAACCACCTAATAGTAGAAAACTATAGAGAATCCAAACAAAAGATGTTAGCCCAGGCAACACTTTTTTTTTCAAAAACAGTAAGATTGTATTGTAGCAAACCCAATGACAAGACGCTTAAAGAAAAGATGTTTCAGTTTCATGCTGCATAGATCCTTCATGGACAGAAGAACACCTTTCCAATTGCTTTCCCCTAACCCCTTCTTCATTTAAGGATGCATTAAGTTTACACTTGGCTTTCTCCCAAACACTCCATACTGCCTTTGGCCAATAACCACTTGTCAAGAATTGGTTTGCTATGAGCCTGTGAAAAAGGATCTTCCCCCTGCCCCATGCCGAAGAGCATTTCGAAGCATTTCACCTAAGAATTTGGGAGAATTTCATGTCCGTTTAAAAATATGCTTTCCCTGGACAGTTTTCAGGAGACATTTGCTAATCTATATTTATGTTTCCCTGCTCTCTCCGATCCTGGTAAACAATCCTCCCAGGATAGGCTTGTCAGATAAAATATAGGACACTCAGCTAAATTAGAATTCCAGACCAACAATGCATCCTTTTTTTAGTATAAGTATGTCCCAAATATTGAATAGGATATACTTATACTAAAAAGTATTTCTGCTCTTTATATGAAATGCAAATTTGAGTGAGTATTCTGTATTTATTTGCTTAATTTGACAATCCTATTCTAGTAACTATTAGACTATTGACTTCCTAGATAGATCTGTTTTTAGTGCATTGCCAAAGTGGTCAAGAGGTCAGCATTCAGTACTCATCCTTTCAGAAAGCCAGGAAGGAGGCCAAATGTAATGGCAGCTGTTCATCAAGAAATTTTCTCAATATCCCAGCCTTTTAGAAGAGTGGCCAACAGTTTTATTCACATTAAACGCTGAAAGGAATTGACTCTCATATTTCAGTGTATAACAGGAGTTTGCAAAACCTTTATTCTGACCAAATTCTGAAGTCATTTAATGCTATTTAAAATAAATTAATTCAAAGCTATTAACATGCATAATAGCAAAATAGTAACAAATGTTTTGAACAAATGCAAATTTTCTCAAAATATTTTAGAATTGAAAAAA